>NC_058028.1:4720808-5002887 GCF_019176455.1 Solea senegalensis
TGAATCTAGTGCATGTTTTTAGACTGTGGGAGGACGACAGAGTATCTGCAGAAACCGGGCTCAAACCCGGGGTCTTCTTGCTGCAATGGCCGGAGCGCTAACCACTACGCCAACCGTGAGGTGAACTTACAAGGATTCAGTTAAATGTTAAAATGAAGATTTCAACAACTTCTCACTGGTAGGTGTTACAGTACATCAACAAAGTCCATGCATGTAGGTCAAACGTGCACCATTTACCACTGAGTTGAATCTACACATTTATAAGAGGCACCAGGGAGCCATTTTTGCCACAACCAGTCATGACGGCGCAGGAAATATGCACATTTTAGCCAGGTTTGATGCATTTGCTAAGTTGGGGCATGTTGAGCCCCCTCAGAAAGGCCTGTAAAAATGCCTGAGAAGAAGAATAAATCTAGTGAAAAACAGTGGGGTCACATCAGTAGTTGTTTTGGCCCCAAAACGACTGTATATAGGAGTCCAACTACTAACTACTAAGTAACTACTACTGGCCTAACCCTAACCCTAACTGTACAACATGTTGTTGCCTCAAAATGTAATAATTTACCTTGATTTTTGTCCCCATAATGGACCGTGTAAACACATTTAGGTCCCCACAACATTAGCATTACCTGGACAACACACACACACACATACACACACAGAGCGTCTTATTCCACCACCAGACCATGTGAAAGCTAATTCAGTGAAGCACATACTAACTATTGGGAGTGCAATGACAGAGTGCAGATAAACCAGCGTATGCTCTCAGTGTGTTTACTGCTGATTAGAGGAGATGGAAAAACGAGGGCCCTCGACGTGCGGCGACGTCCTCGGCACTCCCGAGGGCAGAGCTAACGATCTCGGTCGACAGCCGGATCGATACCGACAGCGAGTCCGAGCGTCCTAGCTCTGTGGGCTAACATGACAAAGCGACGTTTGATTCGATTGCGGTGACTGTGGAGACTCTGGAGAGGTCAGCGAGGCACCGTGCGATTATGTCGAGCAGTCATGCACAATTTATGATATCACTTTTTTGGGAAAGAAAACCCTGAAATTAGTATTTCAAACATCCACTCAATCACTGGTGAGGGGAATGCAAGGGAAGTTGTTGCTAAAGTCGGGGCCAAGATTAGGCCCATTCATGGTTTCTCTCATTTCTTTTCTTTAGAAGAACGCTTTTGGCATTTGTCTGGATATAATGTGCTCAAATAAAAACAGATTATGTGCAAAAAATGCAGAAAAATAGTCCGCAAAGTAAAAATAATATAGCTACGGATAAAGAAAGAGTGGTCGGCATTACCTAATGGTAAGGTTTGAGTCACAGGCTGGATAAGGACTTATTATGCGAGCCTATTTTATCTTTTTCCCCCCAAATAGAAAAAAACTGTAAAGACAAATATCTGGAGTCCTTCAGAAAACCATATCAATCCAACTTTCCCTTAAAGAAAAGGTGAGAAAAACCACTTTTCCTGCTGCTGCTGACAGTGTGACACGCAATGAATCAACTGTCATTAACTCGAAGCTTGTTACCACCTGACGCACTGCCAGGGGCTGTTCAGATGAAGGCGTAATTATAGTTCACGTGTCATTATAAAACAATTTATAATATTACGTACACACACAGTATATGCCCCCAAAATAATCTCAGCAGAACAACTTTCAGCCAGTCAGTCATAGGAGGAGGACCACCGCCAGAAACAGCAATACCGATGTATGCAATTAAATCTCAAAGATACACGCATACATCTTTCAACGTGAACCTCCTCCTTTGTTTACCATAGGCAGTGTTGTGTAAAGAGGTCTGCATCTGGAAAAACAGCATTACGTTTTCTACGTATGGAAAAATACAGTCGGTAAAGCGACTCCTAGAAAGTACAGGGTGGAAGTAGCACTCATCCCACCAGGGGGCGCCTCTGCTGGTTGCAGAATGAGCTCCATTGAAGTGGAAGTTGATTTAAAATGTCAGTAAACATTTTCCTGAAGAGTTAACGCTCTCAGCTCTTCAGTTTCTCATCAAAATGTTATCGATACCAATACTGATACTGCTAAACGATACCAATACTTATCGATTGATACTTTTCTATAGACCAATGATGGGTCATCCATCCATCCATCCATCCTCTACAGCTTTATCTTTATCCTCCACATAAAGGTCACGTGGGTCGCTGGTGTCACAGCCTGGCCACATATATGGCGGTTTTCCAGTATACGGTACTGGCACGGCTCGACTCTACGCGGTTTGGTTCCTTTATTCATTACTTCATAGTTCCTCCTCAACGTGGGCGGGGTCATAACTGCACAGCTGCGTGATGAAACTGCCGTGACGTCATTTCATACGCGACCCAAACCCACAAACTAGTCACTTGTAAAGCAGTTGTTTTCGGTGAATCATTAGAATCAGTTGATTAAACAGATGTGTTCACAGAATCGTTCAGTACTTCCTGACACAGGTTCTGAGATTTTAGACATTTCCTTTGCTAAATTTTGGAGATTCATGCATGTTTTCAAGTCTTTTTAGCTGATCTACAGTTCGGCATTGTTCGTTTTGATTCTTGTGTCGGACGTCGCGCTCATGACTCTTCCCGTGACGACTCTCTCTGACTGGTGGTCTGTCGACGTCACCTTTTACTGCGACTCAGCTCGTTTAGAACCTCGTCAGAGCAGGTACTAGAAAAGAAGAAAACACCAGGTACCAGGTACGATTGCTGATGGAAAAGCAAAAAAAAGTCGAGTCGAGCTGGAACTGTGTCGTGGAAAAGAGACAAACCGCTAAGCTTAAATCCCAGTACAAAAGAAGCTTTTCCATGAGTGAGCTTTTTGTGTCTCTGCTTCCGTCCACAGCCTAAAGACAGGTAAGATAGGTTAATTTAACCCCCCCCCCCCGTGTCTGACAAAAGAGATAATTTCCTCACAACCAAGTCATTCCTCGAATGTAGAAGAAAACCACCGACATTGCCCAAAAAGAAAGAAACTAATGATAAAGTCATTTCCAAGAACCCCCCACCACAAGACTTTTCTTTTTTTTTTTCCCTTTTCTACAAAGCGATGGTGTCACATGACACATGGGAGTGCCGCGGCAATGAGAGCCAGAGGCTTTGAGCTGTGGATCGTAAAAAAAGCCACAAAAGACACAGTGCAACTCTGCACCGCCGAGAACTCATACATGCCCTCTCCTCTCTGTCACCCCCCTTTTCACACAGAATCAGCCATATTCATGAGTGACAGGTGACTTTTTTTGGGGATCACGGCTAGGATCTCGGACATTTCCACCCGTTTCTGCGCTAATCTCACATGCATTAAAAAGTAAAGTGTTTTTATTAAAAGGAAACGCGTCGCCGGGGCCTTGAAAGTTGAGAGGAGGCTCCACGCCGCGACAACAATGCGACGCTTAGCGCGATTGTTCATGCTTTGTTGCGGCAAATCCGCACCACTGTAAATCACACACGACGTCGACAACACTTTGTTACATTCATGTGTTGGGGTGGGGGAGGACGGGGGAGGACAGGGGGGGAGATGAATGCCATGGTGTCAGACATCTGGTGCTAATATGTCCAACAGTGCCTTCATGTGGTGTGGGACTGTTTCACTGAGCTTATGCTGCAACAGCGCCACATTCCTGCTGATGTGAACAGGTCATTTTCAGGAGGGGAGGGTGGTTGTGGTTGAAAACACGTCTTATGAATGTCTCAGTGTCAGAAATCAAAGTGAAAGAGACGCAGAGCTGACGCAATAAAGCAAGAGAGCGGGAGGGAGAGGGAGCTCAGCGTAATAAAACGTCGCGCGTCCACTGTAAGTGTTCATTAGTGCTGACCAGTGGCTTTTAAAGGCCAAGTTGTGAATGATTCACTCTGTTTTCCGCCGTTAACACATTAACCCTTTCACACCGAACGTGGCGCAGACGACACACTTTGTATTACCGCAATTACGCAATTTTTTTTCATACAAACGGTTTCTGAAAAGCGGAGAAGTCGCATGTCAACATGTCAACATGGTTATTATGGTAATTTGACTTTCACTTTTGGATAAATGCCTCTACATACTGTTCATTTTTCGGCCTGTTTGTTGCACATTGAGACAAAAACTCAAACAAATGTTATTTTAAATGTGTTTAATATACTGTTCAAATCTGAAATTGAACACAACTACAGTGTTTTTTCTAAATACAACTTGTTAATACACTATTTTTACTTGCAGTAAACTGTAAATAACTGCCATATATTGAAATTTATTCTGGAAAATGGGCAAAAACACTTAAAACATTTATTCAGAATTTTAATACCCAGTAGTGTGGTGACGGTTTCTTTTTTATTATTATTTTTCATGTTTTTTAATGAATTTGTTTTTACCATCTGCTTTTAATGACACGTGTTTGTTATCTGTACTTTTATTTTGTAGAGCACTTATTTTATATGAATTATAAATATATGATTTATATGAACATTGGCAAATTAACTATTCAGTCAAATCAAATGAATGAAGTAACTAAAAATAAGTACGTTTCAATCTTTAGTTTGCATGAATTCAATTCATTTAAGTGTTGCCAGGTAACATATTTACATAAATAAGGTTACTTCAAACTAAAATACACTAGTAAATTCTCTGTTTAGTTGCTAAGTTAATTCATTTGAGTGTCTTAATTCATGTACTTCTTAATTTTCTCCAACCTGAATTCTCCCATCCATCCATCACTGAGATCAGCTTTACACCTCAGTTGTGACGTTGCAGTTTTGGTCTCATATCACCAGTTATTTTGAACAACTTTAAATATTGAGAACAGAAGACTTCCAGACTTGCACATGGACCTGTTGTTGGAGATGACTTTCAAGTGTAATTTACTGCAGTTTGTGACAGCTCCACATGGTGAGAATGAAGTTTAACTCAGCATTAGGGGACGTAACCTACACTCAACCTTCTGGATCTGGCACCCCTGCCGACTGACGTCAACATCTATCCGACGAGAACATCTCCACAGATGTCTCTAACGTCTTTGCACACATGCAGAACACACAAGCTCCCTGTTAACGCGTGTTCTTCTGTGAGGAGCTTATTTACGCCGTGACTGTGCCGAAGCTGGCGGCTGTAAATTGGGCAAACGATGAGTACAGTTTGAGGCTAACGCACAGACACAGTCAGTTCCAGTCATGCACACACAGTAGAGGAGCTGGAAAATGCATTGTCAGTGATGTGGATACGTGCACGCAGCCAAACTGGAACACGATTAAACTGATTAGTGAAATGTCTCTGTGGTAGGAAATTTGTGTACTTAATCCCGTGTACGGGATTAAAAAGAACTGCCCTTGGCCTGGTTTAAGTTAACTTGTCTGATATTTTTTACTTTACTTTTGAAGAAGCACATCTAATTTCCTCCTGGGAATTAATAAAGTATAACCACTGCGATTCTGAGCAAATCCAGATCTTTCATTTTGACAATAATTCCTCCCATTCACACAACCGTTGATGGAGTTCCTCAAGGCTCTGTGCTTGGCCCTTTACTCTTTTCCTTTAGGGAACTTTTTATATGCTGATGACACACAGTTTTACTTACTTACGCACAGAAATCATGGAAAATAGGTCTCAGCTACCAGAGCCTTAACCCTTCTGTAAACATGCCGACAGGATTTGGCACGCGTACTTCTCATTACTGTAACTGCTAGACCGTTTGGGATATCTAGAAAATTCAAAAACTATGGACTGGCACTGGCTGCGATTGGCACAGCACCACCGCGCACAACCTTCATGTGGAGGATAAAGTGGTATAAAGCTGGATGGATGGATACCAAAAAGCAGAGAAATAGAGCTTTGCGCACATATACTTGTCATTACGGTAGCCTTCAGAACAGCCTTCTCAGTCCCGTAATTCCTAATAAGTTGAATAACTGCCCGATATCGAAAGTGAAAGTTATCTTTGAAAAAACTGGGCAGAAGCACTCACTCACTGAACATTTCTTGACAATTCTACAGCCATAAAATCAAAATGAATCCAGGCGTCCTCATTATCTTGATGGCCGATAGAGGGTTAAGACAGTATATTGTCCTTAAAATTGATTTAATTTGTTTCTGCAGGACCAAAACTGTAGAATAAGAAAAATAGGTATAATCTTGAAATCCTATAATAACATAGAAACAGCTCGGGGCTTTGGATCGGCACAAGTACCCGGGACAGGACCCCCTGTGGCTCCATTCCGGGAACCGGGAACCCTTCGGTCCTGAGCCAAGTTCTCTTCCCGCTTGGCTATGGGCTGCCCAACGTAAAAAAGCATTTATTTCTGTTAAAACTTTATAGACTTGCCTTGTGTGAAATATTTCACATCGGTCCACACGAGTAAGGGAATTCCCGCTCATTTGTGACCAGACGCAGAAACGTCTATTTCTGCTCGTCTCCCTCGTTAAGTTCCACTTATGTGACCTTCAGACCATAATGTGTCTGGTCAATCGCGTGACCCAAACTTGTTAGAGACAAAATTAAAGAAAACACAAAGCAACGGAGTGTCTTGAGCATTAAGATGTTCCCACCCTGGAGGTGTGAGGCCTCTCCTATAATTACCACTTCATCAGTGAAGTCAGGGGAAAACAGAGGTCGTGGCAGATTTTTGTCTGGGATGGTAAACAGCTTGTCCCCGTCTTTGCTGTGGTCGGACTGGAGGCTTTGCTGCTGTCAGCCAGACAGACTGCCTGCCTTACATGTGAGCACTTATGTCTGTGCACCCTGCAGTGTGAGAGAGTGTGTGTGTCAGGAACCAAAGCGATGCCGTGTCATCAGCAGAAATCATAATGAAAAAGCTGACAAACAGCATTTTGTGCTGAACCCATTCTGTCAAACGTGAGTATTGAATTACATAAATCAGCAAAAATGGTTTAAATATTAACTTTTTTTAATAAAAAAATGGCAGGATGTTCCATTTGTCACTTAAGAAACCTTAAAACTTTTCTTCTTTTCTGTCACATTTCCCATCATATCTTCACTTTGACGTCAACAGCAGCAACTTTTACAACTTTGAGCAATAACCACATAACTCTTCCTGTACATATAGTATTGGAAATAATTTTAGTTTTACCTATTGTTTTCCCGATAATGATTGTAATTTATCCAATTTTTCTTCAGGATTTTTTGGGTATATTTGCTGCTAAATGAGGCTTTCAGAAAAAAGAAAATAGCTGAGAAACTTGAACAAAAATACTAAATACTTCAACTGGTGAAACTTGAAGTTCATTCAAACTCATATAAGGAATTTCTCTCCATGTAACGGTACATTTATGGTACAAGTCAGAATTCTGACTGGATGACGAGATTAAAGTCAAAGATTAAAAAAAGAAAAAAGTCTTTCTCGAAATACTGACTTTAATCTCAGAATTCATGCTGTTTTCCTTTTTTTTTTTACATGTGGCCCTATAGGTGTTACCAATTAAAGTAATGATTTATTATTTCGGGTTTGTCAACCCGGGTTTTTTCAGCGTAGGATGTGGTCAAAGTAATATTTGCTTCATAGCCAAAGTAAAAACATTAAAATAATTCAAATGATGCTAAATTATGTTTTTAATACATAATTACACTACACTTTACCCTTAAGGTGTATCACATTTGTGAAATCCCCCAAAAAACATGAAATTACAGTTGTATAATTAGTCAAACCACAAAGTTACACTCACTGCACTGAAAAGCATGAACTGCCATGATGTAATATATTATACTACATATACCTTTTATTACAGTATATTAAACTGGTGTAATAAATTACATCACTAGGATTTACAGCCAACCAGGTTTAGACATTATACAGTTACCTCACTAATCTGGGGCAACTTTATTAAAATGAATTAAATGAATAAATACCATAAATAACAGGAACCACTCTGTAATGTATGTTTTAATCGTTACACTTTATCGACATCAAAGCGGACAGAAATGTCCAGAGAACAGACGCGAGGAGTAAACGCATGTGTTTTTTCTTTACATTTAATTCATCATTTCATATGAATCCAAATCCAGATGTGGGGAAACAATAACTATGTGTGGAACAATTTTGCCTGTAAAAAACACTGAAAGAGAAAGTGGCGTGAAAATGGGAGAAATAAAACATCAAGGAGTGGCACCCATTTGATTTTTAACCCTCTAAAGACCCCGCGTTGGTGCTTAATGACCGCTGACCCCGCACATCCACACACACACACACTCTCAGATCCCTGTGCCCTCACGCGGGGTCCAGGCCTGTCAGAGCCTCGTATTTATGAACCGTGTCTAATCACACTGTCCACCTGTTTTTTCACTTCTCAGTTTCACAATCGCCATCGTAAATTCCCGGCGCACGAGGTGGTTCTCATGTGTGCGGACGCAACGCGACACCGAGTGCTGCATCTTTTGAAAAAAAACAAATACAGTGACTTTGTGTGCGATGTTATGAACTCTGCAGGAAATAAAACAGAGTAGGGAAAAAAGGCCATTCCCACATGGAAATGCATAATAGAAATGAGAGCAATGTGGTTGCAACAGACCTGTTTTTGTAAGAGCAACATCAAAGTATTTAAACTTTTATGGAGCTTTAAAGTGGGTTTGATACTCGAGCCAAAAAAGCAGGTCAGACAGGTCTTTGTGAAGGATAGTATTAACTCATAGACATGAGTCCAGGGTTCCCACGGGGTCCTTGAAACTCTTGAAAGTTTGTGAATTTGAGTATACATTTTCAAGACCTGGGTCATTGAAAGTGCCTGGATTTCATGCAAGAAAGAAGTTAAGGAGTCATAATTATTTGCGGTGCTGTGGACACTGTCCACAATTTATTTTTCATGATGCCTGGGAAAGAAGAATTCTAAGATCTCTATCTCAACCAAAGAAAATTTACAAAGTCTGACTTTGACCAAGATCCCAAAAAGGACAATCACTTGTCCAGATTCCAACATGGACGAATACACTCTTAGAATTTGCCCTCCCATCTTAAGCACATGCCGTTGTTGAACTTGAGGGAATTGGTCCTGGAAAGTACTTAAAAAGTCCTTACATTTGATGTCAATCTGGGTCTGGGAACCCTATCGGTCATCAATGCAGCTCCCAAGTAACAACAATCGCAACAGAAGCACAACCCCTCAGGTTCTGATACATGTATTTAAAATGCGTATATTACAAATACAAAATATCCTTTTGTAAGATAATGACAATTACTTCACATTTTGTACTAAAATACTGTAAAACACTTTCTTTCTAAACAATGTGAAGACATCATGAGGACACAACAAACAAGACGCTGCTGCAGATTGGACGACATGGTGCCTTCTTTGATAGCATACATAGATAGATAGTTAGCTATAGCTACCGAGCTAGCCAGCATAGATAGATAGATAGATAGATAGATAGATAGTTATCTATAGCTACCTAGCATAGATAGATAGTTATCTATAGCTACCTAGCATAGATAGATAGATAGATAGATATCTATAGCTACCTAGCTACCTAGCATAGATAGATAGATAGATAGATAGTTATCTATAGCTACCTAGCATAGATAGATAGATAGATAGATAGATAGATAGATAGATGGATAGATAGATAGATAGATAGATAGTTATCTATAGCTACCTAGCTAGCTAGCATAGATAGATAGAACTATAGTTAAGCATAAATAGATAATAGCCTCCGAGCTTAGACAGATATCAATCTAGCTAGCTAGCTAGGATAGATAGGTGATAGCCTACTAGCTTAGATAGCTAGCTAGATAGATAGCCAGTTGGTAGCATGGATGTGTTATATGAACTGGACAGAGCACTGCAGATGTTGTGTAGATGGACTACACAAAACACCAGCTCACCGTTATCTAATTAAAACGTTCTGAATCTCTGAGTTGAAAAAAAAGAAAAGAAAAGACAATTAAATACAAAAAGGGGAAACATCTGGACCTCAGTGCTCATTAACACCTACACCAGTAAACTGGAGCTTTAGTGTGAATCTGCTATTACGCTATAAAGAATGATTTGGGATTTAAATACACACACACACACACACAAACATGGTGTGATGCATTCCTGAGGCATGTGCTTGTAACTGTTTGTGTCTACTGGTTTTGGGGCAATGTTGCTGATGACAGTGTGCCTGCGGTGAAGACTGTCTGGACTCCATCTGGCCTCTGACCCAAACCACAGGATCTAGTCCACAGCTCATTAGCACTCATTTATTCTCTCTCTCCCGTCTCCACCCCGACTTAAAACGTTGCTATTGCCATCTATCGGACACACAGGCTCACATCCCTGCATGTGCATCTTCCATGGAAAGATAATTCACAATAACTGCATCGGCTAAAATGATATTTACAGTGTTGTGTCGCTACAGGAGGAGGTCTCATCAATTCAGGCCAAACCGTACCGTAATGTAGACAAAAGCACACTTTTTATCACATGATTTGTTATGACACTTTACCCACAAAACCCAGAAATGTAACACAGGGCTCACATTTGTCTTATCTTTTATTTACTTTTCTAACAGAAACAGGCAGCATCCGTGGAAAATCTCTGCAATAACTGGTGCTTTTGATTGAGTTAGCTGATGTGGCCTCTATTAGCAGCGCAACGCAAAGTAAATCATCTGTAAATCCCATAATCTTGCTCATCCATCACACTGATGAAGGCGGTGTCAGCGAGGAGAAGAAGAACCCAAACCACAGTGAACGATGCGAAGCTGGTGGTCTGCTGCTCCACACAGGGGACTTACGAGTTCAAGTTGTGCCAAGGCCCGTTTTTATGTTTGAGTTCTGTAAACTTACTGAGAGATGAATTATGGACGTCAGGTTGTTATTAGCTTGCAACAACATGACTAAACCCACCCCTGATTAGTCCTTTTAATTAGTCCAACTACCTGTTGGACGTAGACGGAGAGGATGTGAGAAGCAGGGCACAAAGTTGCATGAATGTTGTGAAAAGACGTGAGTAATGGCGCTTTTCCATTGTACAGTTCAAGCACGACTTGGCTCGACTACTCGTTTTTTCTTGCTTTTCCATCAGTGATAGTACCTGGTACTTTTTTTTAGTAACCGATCTGACGAGGTTCCAAGCAAACTGAGCTGATACTAAAATGTGACGTCAACAGACTGCCGGCCACTGATTGGTCAGAGAGTGTCGTCACTGGAAGAGTCATGAGCGCGACGTCCGACACAAGAATCAAAGCGAACAATGCCGAACTGTAGATCAGTTAAAAAGACTTAAAACTCCCTTCATTTGACAAAGGAAATGTCTAAAATCTCAATATTTAACAGAGGAGTCTGGTGTATTTAGCGACAGCACTGCTGAACGCTGGCGATTGTGAGCTGAAACACAAACACGTTCAGTGGTATTTCCATTCAGTGACTGTACAGGAACGATTCTCTGAACAAATCTTCTTACTCAACTGATTCTAATGATTCAGTTACACTGAACACAACAGCTTTACAAGTCACTAGATTATGTGTTTGCGAAGTCACGGCAGTTTCGTGCAAGGCATGCTTCGACGACCCTGCCCACGTTTGAGGAACTATGGACGTCAAGTTTGTATTTTAACGTACAAACACATCTTGCCAGGTCGCACCCTGTACACAGGAAGTGATTCAATTAATGTCAAGGCCGACAGAGAATGCTTGTTGTCCCCCGACAGAGAATGCTTGTTGTCCCCGCCCACCTCTGCGCTGTTGCTGTATATTCACAAACGCTCCCTCAGTCAGCTCTGATAGTTTTGCTTGACAGTGTCTGTTTTCAAATGGACGCAACACATCATTTGACATAGTCTGTGTTCACAAAGACCAAACAGAAGCACAACATAAGAAGATTACATACTACAGCTTTAACTACAAGGCCTAAGTCACATCTTATGGAGATGAACAACTGCCAGCTGTCAGTCATCAAATAAACTACAAGTTTCTAAAAAGTATAACTAAAAACAAACCTCTTCCACTTAGTTTCTGGTTGCTGTGATGTAAAAACACAGTTCCCAGTTGGAAATAGGCCTTAATGTAGTAAATATCACTAATGTGGTGACATTATCGCTCAGATCCACAGGCTGCTCTCGCTCTCTCATGCGTAGCACGACATTCTTTGTCAGCTGCCAAATGGAATTTTTTGTGCACACGCTGCTTTTTGCAAACATTTTATCCTTTTTTTTGAATTTACAACAGATGCATATTATATATATCTATCTATATATACATATATGTATTCTGGATAAGGTGGCGAGATTAGAAGACACAAATATGACACGGCGACAAAAGAAAGGTCGAAGGTATTCATGACACGGTGTTGTGATGCCTTCCAAACAAAAATTAGAGTAAAAGGTTCATTTTAAGTGCGTCGGGGAATTCAGTATACGCTGAAAATAAATGTGTTGGCTGTGCGAGTCTCGCATAAAGTACAAGGTCAAAGGTCACAGTCATAACGTGCAGCTGTTACTGAAATGTAGCACAGAAATGGACCAATATTCAGCTAAATCTTGTGTTTGTGCTGGAAATAGATTCCTTGGATTTCAAAAGTATAAAGTTTTGAGCTGGCACGCCGGCCATCAGTTGATATACTGTCGGTATAAAAGCGGTTTATTGCAGCTTTAAATAACAAGGGTAAAAACAACCTCATGGCTAAAGTTGCACTCTCGCTGATAAATGTGTTGGTTTGGCCTGAGATGGAGGGCAGTGACCCCCGGAGCTCCTAACCACGCCGCGGATTTACGGCGTCTGCAGTAAAAAAGTGTACAAGTTATCAATAAAGTTGATTGACAGCGGTGTTGTGGAGAAAGAGCACACAGCCGCTCTGTATTAAGGACTTTATGACGTCGTACGCACTCCCTGTATGCAACAAAACCCCAGCTGCACGAAGTAAACGCTCCAACGACGTTTATTTTTATTTATTTATTTATTTATTTATTTTTATCACCGAGCCGCTTTTATAGCTGGAAGTTATATCGCCGGTTACATTTATATTTATATACACACACAAGAAGGATAAACAGGGTTTGTTTTAGTGTGCAACCAATCGTTTTCAGTCGGGACATTTTCAGCTAATATATTTAGTAGATTCAAACAATTATGTTTAAAAATCTGAAAGAAAAGCTTCAACTTGTCCTTGAATCATCACTTCCCCCCCTCCTGCTGCTGTGATAGTTCTTATTTTGAAAGAAAGTAAACTCAAAGGGTATAAAAAGGTCTAATGCTTCAGACTGCGGCACAAACCTCTCCACAGTTACTGTTTCCTGCATGAATCTTTGATGGAACATTACCAAGAACGCATTTTCAGCGCGGCAAACCCGATGCAAGCGACGCCGACGGCTCAACCCGTTTAACACATCATCATTATTTGGCGTCAGGAAGGGGCAGAGTTTGCATTTGACATAATTACCATGTACAGGTTGTTGTGTTGATCTGTGCTTTGTACAAAACTATTTTTAGAACCTTTGAGCAACAGGAGAGGAGTTCATTTTCTTAAGCTTGTGCTTGCTTTGTTTTGAATATAATGTGCAGAAACAAAACGGGAACAAAACGGACCGAAAAACAGCCCACGTTCACAGCCATAAAGACACAGAAAATATCAATGAAAGATACAATAAAGGTATGGCTATTAGGGCTGAACAATTATTTGATTCAAATATTACCTTTGTTTCTCACACATCTGCACAAATATCATGTAAAAATGACCATTCCCTGCGATATCGCAATCGCAATTCCTGTCAAAATAATCACAATTAGATATTTATTCAAAATCGTTCAACCCTAATGGCTACATTTCCACGGATTTACCCAGAATCTGCATTTTGGGAGTTTTAAAATGCTATTTTTAGGTTCCAAAGTTTGGGAAAATGAAGATGTCATAGCGCCACCTGTTGGTCTTGGATTCCCTGTCACTATTATCATCACCACTTCTTCTTTAGCAGTTTGTACACATGTGCTTTATTGTCTTCTTCTCTGTTTTATGGTGCACGTCTACAGTAGCATTACAGCGCCACACACAGGCCTGGCATGTCAACTGCAGCCGATTGAGATATTTTTTTTCTCAATGCTGTGTTTACCGAAAACCTTTTGAGAATGAAAAGGATAAAAAGTTGTGAAAGTAAAGTAAAAAAAAAAGAGAGACACAAAAGAGAAAAACTATAAAAAAACATACATGACAGATTACAAAAGACAATCCAGACTAAACTGGTAACTCACAGCACTTGTGCTTCCTGACATGCACCAATCAGAGTAGTGAGAGTAGTTTTTCCTCACGACAGGTGTATCGGGTTGAGAATGAAAACTGGAGCAGTGTGGATGGATGGGCCTCTGTTTTAGCCTCAAATAAAGCACCTACATTTCCTCCCACTTCACCTCTCACTGAACCTCATCTGTGAGCCGTGTTGATTTAATGAAACGAGAGGAAAGTGTAGGATCTGAGGCCACATTTGCACTTTACAGCGCTGGCGACTGCATCGTCAAATATAACCTGCGAAACTCCTGCCACGACAGATATCACTTTCCCTGCAGACGTCCCGCTCTGGGTCGACTTTGGTGCCCCTTCCATCCCATTTCAGTCATTTAATCTTGGAGGAGTATCGAGATTGTGATCTCCCATTGACCTCCGCGCGGGGTGGAAGGACATCAGAGGACACGCTCGCCTCTTCATCACTCAACGTCGAGCAGCAGTGGCTTGCCAAACAATCCCATTAGCCACCAGCAAAAGCCCGGGGCGAGCCGGCAACAATGTCCCGAATGAACCGCAGCTCTGCGCTCATTCCGACATCCCTTCCCTCGCAACGTCCGTGCACTCATGTGTCAGCATACATAATGAAGTCGCTCAAAAGCTTCACTCAGCTTTTACTCGGAGGAAATAGGCGGCCATCATCGCCCCGGAGTAGCTTTTTACAACTCAACGCTGATCAATTAATGACGGTGAATGAGAGTCTTGCGAGAGTGAGAGCGATGGAGAGAGAGTGAGAGCGGTGGAGAGAGATTGGTACAGGAATACTGGGGAGAGAAGAGCACGGGAGAGTGGGGTGATAATAAACTACGGATTGCTCCACGCAGCAAATCCGACGGCAGAGGAGCACTTTCGCAGCCGAGCACATATTGACATCTCCGAGAGATGACAACACATGCCAAGGTCGCTGGCCCTCACACGCGGCGATTTATTTCACTCTCATATCCACGACGTCTGCCACGGAGAAATGAGCCGCGACACGAGGCAGCAATGAAAGCGGCGCGGAGCGTTGAGCGCTCTGTCAGATTCATACATCAGAATCTACACCTCGATATCGACACGCAGGAGAATAATCGATATCTGACACCAAAGATTAGAACAGACAATAACAAGGTTTCCCAACAAAGTGTGAAGCTTGGTGAGGCTGTTTTGTTGGCGGTCGAGTTTTGAGTCATGAAAGCGAAACGCAGCGTCTGACGATTCCCAGCTCCATAAGTCTCGGGAATAATACTTGACACCAGAATTTCAATCTCAATAAACATTACCAGGAAAGCGCTCGACACTCGACACCACAGGAGCGCAGAATAGAACAATATCAATAATAAAGAGTTGCATTGAATCTGTGTTTATTTTCTCTTTGCTTTCTGGTGACTTTGCACCATATCTGCAGAGAAGGTGAGGTCTAATCGTCGGCTGTCACGAAACCGGTAAACCACAAAAAAACAAGAAAACACTCATCACTCGATACCGAATTCAATACCAGCGACACAGTTTTTAAGTGTCTGATGTCGTGCCAAAAAACTTTGCACCCTTATTTTCATCGCTGATCAAAGAGAGATTGGTAAAGTATCCGTCAAAACTTTGTTTTGTCAACTTTTCTCAACTTCACCGTACAAGTTTAAGAGAATACCGTTTTAATACACTGACAATTGAGAGAAAGAAAGATCAATTTGTTTCCCAGAGGTGTTTTTGCAGCTCTTCAAGGGAAAAGAGGGAAGAAAAGGAAAGAAGTTGAGTGTATAGCACACAGGAGGAGGAGTTACTCACGGCCTCTGTCACCTTTCCACCTCCAGCTTCCCCTGTACTTCCCCGAGCCGTTCCCCGGCGCACAAGCTCCACTCAGCACCTCCACCAGCACCACGACCACCAGCAGGGGCATCCGCCCGCCGGCCATGCCTGCCCGTGAAGCTTGCATCTGGGCTACGGCAGGGAGTCGAGGGCCGCGGGGAGCGCGGTCATACCTCGCTCATACACGGCTGCGAGGGGAGGAAATCCAAAACAAAAACAAGCGCTCCTCAGCTTCACACTGAAGCTCCAGAGGAGGTCAAACACTCTGACGCTGAGACGCGGAGAGATCAGTGATCCTGCTGAAGATGACAGCTTCACACAAAGACTGTAAATCCAGTGCTGGTCCACAGGGGAAGTAAGTCAGGACTCCTGCAGCCTGAATACCCGTCGTCTTTGGGAGTTGTGGAGATATTAAACATCACGCTGAGCTCAGACGTAACAGCTCCCAGGAGCAGCAGCACAGTCGAGGAACTGTTTCACATCTTGCAGAGCAGCAGTTGTCCAGGTGACAACATCACTGATCCAGCAGCAGCAGCAGCAGCAGCAGCAGCAGCCAACTCTTTTTCACCTGCACCAGGCAGGGATGGAGTGAGTGTGTCTTCCTCCTCCTCCTCCTCCTCCCCCTCTCTCTTGCTCCCTCTCCTCATCCAGCTCCCATGAAGCAGTGTTGATATCAAAAAATAGGACATAAATCACAGAGATCATTCACAACAGAGCAGCCTTGACTTTGTCAACTGAGCATCTGAGCGCGAGAGAGAAGGAGGGAGGGAGAGTGTGAGGGAGGGAGAGAGAGTACATCAAGGAAGTGAAGGAAGGCAGGAGGGAGGGAGATATGGAGGAGAGAGGCTGAGTGTGTGTGTGTGTGTGTGTGTGTGTGTGAACAGTATCTCTAAAGTGCAAGGGCTGTTGCACTTTTACACGACCAACGTTTGGAGTGTATTTCCATCGCAGAGAAGCGATCACAGTTACAACCTCTACTCCTGTGTGTGTGTGTGTGTGTGTGTGTGTGTGTTCCATACACACATGTATAATATGGTGTGTGTGTGTGGTGAGGACATCTTATCTAGTCCTTTGAAGACATTTTAAGGGCTCAGCCTCGGTTGACGGTTAAGTTCATGTCAGGGTCAAGCATTTATGGCTAAGGTCAGGGTAATGCATTAAGTCTCCGAGTGTCCTCACTGGGACTGCTGTGTAAGAACTTGTGTGTGTGTGTGTGTTCGTGCAGGATCGCTGTCATCTAACCCCACATTTAAAAACAAACACAAACCTTTGTGCCCAACTAAGCACCTGTGCAGACAAGCACGCGAACCAGTTTGAGTGAGTTCTCGCTGTGACAGTAAATCTGCGACAGACTCAAAAGAAATCTCAGGGAGCGCGACCCAGCGCATGACGTCAGGCTTATGAAAACACTCGCACTCTTAATAACTGTATCTGAGTCGTGTGATGAAACCTGATATTGTGTTATTACAGTTGAATGTTTTCGCTGTGAGTTGGCGGATGGGATGGCACAACATTCACAATCAGTATATCATAAAGGTCCACGACTGGTCAAAATCCCTGGATTGTGGGTCGGAAAAAAGATAAAAATGTAACTTAACTATCACATAAATACATTTGTAAACACAGGATGATGGAAGGCTACACTGATGCAGATCCTTATCGTCCCTCGTTAGGAGCGTGATACGTCCACTTTTATTAAATGACATCTTATAGATGGACTTAAAGTAAAACGACTTTAGGCTTATTTATCTTAAATCTCCAGGTAAATCTTAGCCTTGCACCTAACCAGTTCCTCAGAAATGAGATCCTATCTTATTAGGACCATGTTTTGGTCCCCATGAGGACTACTGGTCCTGACAAGGTCAGTGTTTATGCCAGCGAAGGTCCTAAGGAGGTAACAAATACAAGTTCACAAACACACACACACACACACACACACACACACACACACAAACTCATCACAAAAAAATATTTTTGTAAAAAAAAAAGAAAAAGAAAAGAAAAAGAAACAAGCTCAGCAAGTCTGGGTTTAGAGTTACACCGCTCGTTTCCTGCTCCCGTCAGAAGGCAGGTGAGCGCAGGTTAACGCGGGGAAACTGGAGGCGTCAGCAGCAGCAGCAGCAGCAGCAGCTCCGCCCCCCTTCCCACCACTGCTTCCGCCCCCCTCCCTCCCTCCATGTCCGTCTCAAATGCCCTTCATTATTGCTGTGCAAAACCATTACCAAGTGTATACTGCTCCACAAACGACATCATAATGTCACCCGGGTAAATGAGAAGTGACAGAGTGTGAGGTCAGTGTGAGAGTGAAGCTCCCTGTTTGCTGAATGCTTTATGTCACAGTCTATTTTTAAATAGTCCACATAGTATGCAAGTATATAGCTCTCTTCACACACGTTGGCCACTTTATTAGGTACACAGGACACACAATAAAGAGGCAGGAGTGACACACAGTGTGGCCTTTAACTGTCGCAGACAACTGCTCAGCATTTCCAGGCATCGGTTGTCAGATATGCATTGGTTGGTTGGAAAGTCCAGTAGGTAGGTAGGTTTTTGTTGGTTGGTTGGCTGGTTGGTATTGGTTGGGTGGAAGGTTGGTACAGTAGGTTGGTTGGTTGGTGGTTGGTTGGTTGGTTGGAAGGTTGGTACATTAGGTTGGTTGGTTGGTATTGGTTGGGTGGAAGGTATTGGTTGGTTGGTATGTAGGTGTGGATTGGTTAGTTTGTTGGTTTGTTGGTATTTGTTGGTTGGTATGTAGGTATGGATTGGTTAGTTGGTTGGTTGGTTGGTAGGTATTTGTTGGTTGGTATGTAGGTGTGAATGGTTAGTTTGTTGGTTGGGTGGTTGGTTGGAAGGTAGGTTGGTAGGTTGGTTGGTTGGTAGGAAGGTAGGTTGATTGGTTGGTTGGAAGGTAGGTAGGTAGGTGTTGGTATTGGTGGTAGGTTGGTGTTGGTTGGTATTTGTTGGTTGGTATATAGATATGGATTGGTTAGTTGGTTGGTTGGATGGTATTGGTTGGTTGGTATGTAGGTGTTGATTGGTTAGTTGGTTGGTTGGTTTGTAGGTGTGGATTGGTTAGTTGGTTGGTTGGTTGTAGGTATTGGTTGGTAGGTCGCTGTTATTGGTTGCTTGGTAGGTATTGATTGATTGGTTGGTTGGTTGGTTGTTTGTCAGGTATTGGTTGGTATGTAAGTGTTGGTAGGTAGGTAGGTAGGTAGTTGGTTAGTTAGTTGATTGTTGTACTAAAATGAGGGTCTGCATCAGTGTAGCCTTCCATCATTGCTTGCTTGACCTCACACTCCTTTACATTACATTATCACCAGAAGTTCTCCCTCTTAAAAAAAATGAAATACATATTATATATAAGGTGAGGTGATTGGCAATAATGAAATAATGACCTTATTTATTCAAAAAATGTAGACAATGTCTTACAAAAGCACCATACTTAACGGTTATGTAATCCTGATGTAATGGCCCAGAGGGACCATGTTCCTGCAGGTTTTATTAATCATGATACATAAACGGCTGATGGACGTCTGATTAAAAACAGCTCTGTTATAATTAGGCCTGTGGAATAATTACCACAGCAGAGAGAACAGGCCACTTCAGACCCTCGGGATGTCAATCCAACACTCCTACCTGCGAAATGTCACGGCTAATGCCAGTGGCACAGGGACTCTGACGGCGAAATGCAAATTGCATGTGGGAAGATGAAACGCTGTGGCGAACGCCGCATTCGTAAACCGTCTACATGCAGCCCAGCGTGTTTGTTCTTAAAGCGACGTGTGCGCCTTTTGTCGAGAACTAAATATTTGCTTCGTGTTTTCACGCAGCAAAAGTCACCACAGGTGGTCAAGATTGGGGAAAAAAAAACACAAATAACATTCCTGGTCGCACCACTGATGCAGAATACCTGCACTAATAATAGATTAGCATCTGTCTCAGCACAGTTATTTTGCTCAGAGCAACACGGCACTCTGATGACACTATAACTGATATTTTTAATTGATTTCAAGCTCAGCTGTGCATTAAAAAAATATGTCATTTCCTTTTTCTGATTTATTATTCAACTTGCTCCCATTCAGTCATTCCTCAGCAAATGTTGCTTCTAATACGCCATGTATCCGCTGCATTATTCATTTAGGAAGGGCGTTATATATTCATCACGCTCCTGCAATATATGCATGAGAATATTATTTAACAAACTTCATTTCTTGGTCGTTGCGCTGTGCGTGTGTTTCGCGTACACGGTTATTATGTAACGCAGCCGCGTGGCTGCTGCACTGAAACATTTCAGCGGTAAATGACATTCATACATTAGTTCACCTCACTGACTGGCTGTTGCCGGCTCACCGTAAAAGAACTGCATGCATTTTTCAAACTCAAGTCACCTGACTAAAAATGTCACTTAGTTGCTGATTCAGCTGATGGTGCTCACCCAGATCTCCGCATGAAACCACCTTCACTTCTAATTCCAAACGTAAAATCGCACTTTTCTTTCCCAAATTGTATGAAATTGAATTCCTTAAAGTTGGAACTAACACGCCCCAAACCGGCAACAGTCCCCGCCTTCAGTCTCTGACCGGGAAATAATAGAAGAAGCAGCAGGAGAGCGAATGTGTCCTCTGTTTGCTTAAAGAATGCAACATTTTTGAAGTTAATAAGCGGTAGAGCGACAACGGATGGTAACAACAAGCTGTCAGCTGAGGTTGTTTTGGACTGTGAGGTCAATAGGTCAACCAGAAAACACCGGATCTAGAAGGACTTACACACACTCCATTCAATAAATTATACCATAGACTGTATCTGAAAATGTAATGTAGCCTTCTAGATTGTTAACCAGGAAGCAAGAATGTATTGAATAGCCACCAGGGGGCGACTTCACTGGTTGCAGAAAGAACTCAGTTTGAAAGGAAGTCTATGTGGAAAATATTTCCAAGAGATGAATTACAACTTCATTTTATGCTATATATGTTATATAACTTGATTGGTACGGAAGAGGAAAAAAATAAAAATGTCAGAATTCTGAGGGAAAAAGGCTTCTGACTTTTGAATGTTTTAGATTTTAATTAAAAACGATTTAATCTCAGAAGTGTTCTTTTTTTATTTGGCGCTAATCCTCTTCCGTAGTTTGGGGAAACTTTGGGAATCACTGGCTTAAAGAACTTAATTTGAATGGAACTCCCTTGATTTATAACACCAGTCAACCTTCTCCTGAGCAGATAATCACCTCAATCACTAGTTTCTGTTCTAAATAGAATTTATAGAATATTTTACATATTATGATCGTATTTAGGGGGAAATGGATGATAAAGTACAGCAATTCAATTCAATTTCATTTGCATAGCGCCAAATCATAACATACATTATCTCAAGGCACTGTACACAGACAACTTCATGGAGAGCAGTGGAGAGAAAAAACTCCCTTTTAACAGGAAGAAAAACAAAAACTGGTGTCCACTTATACTGGGACGAAGACAGTCGTCCAATAGCTGCAGCCATAGCTCGACTTAACTGTGCTTTGAATCTCTGACGGCAGATTTGTTTATCTCTGTTTATCCACTGCAGGTTCTGAACATCATCACACACACACACACACACACGTCCCCACTTGTTTGTGTCACCAACAGATATGAGCCGTCTGTCAAATTGTACAGTGATTGCGAAAAATGATTCATATACGCCGCTCTGCACAGAGCCTGACAATATTTTGACACACACACACGCACACACACACACACACCAAAAACAGCAGTGTGGCGATGAAAGTGAGTTTCAAAATGAGAAGCAGAGCAGCCGGGCCCTCCAGGCTAAACCACTGCAACACACTCTCAGAGAATCTCAGAGTACATTCAGGACAGCAAAGCGAAAACAGCGAAAGAAAACACGATCAAAAGCACACCCTTTATGTGCCACTCATTCGCTGCCTGCAATCGTCAAACCACGGCTTCACCTCCAGGAGTGAGCAGAAAAATAAAATGCTTGTGCTTCAGAAATGCTCAGAATGACCTTGTCAACAATAAGTTTGTTTTGTTACGCGAGTGGTGCTTTTTAACAAGCGTCACAAGGAAGGAGGTAAACAAGGGAATTATTTTTACACACATTAAAATATCACTCGGTGGCCGTGTGCATGAACGTTTGTCTGAACGAACTCTGACAATGATACCGATCTAGCATGACTCGGCTCAACTCTACTCAGTATTCTTTTGCATTTCCATTAGTGATAGTACCTGGTGCTGTTTTTGGTATCAGGATCCAAGTGAGCTGAGCTGATAGTAAAATGCCGGTTGGGTAGTAGGTGTTGATTGGTTAGTTGGTTGGTTGGTTGGTTGGTTGGTATTGGTCAGTTGGTAAAGTAGTTGTTATTTGGTAGGTTGGTTGGTGGTTGGTTGGTTGATAGATATGGTTGGTTTGTTGGTAGATAAGTAGATAGGCATTGGTTCGTAGATAGGTAGGTAGGTAGGTATTGGTTAGTTGGTTGGTAGGTAGGTAGGTATTTGTCAGTTGGTTGGTAGCTAGATAGGTACGTAGGTAGGTAGGTATTGGTCTAGATGGTAGCAGGTAGGTAGGTTTGGGTGGTAGCTAGATAGGTAGGTGGTATTGGTCAGTTGGTTGGTAGCTAGATAGGTAGGTAGGTATTGGTCAGTTGGTAGCTGATAGGTAGGTATTTGGAGGTTGGTCAGTTGGTTGGTAGCTAGGTAGGTAGGTAAGTAGGTATTGGTCAGTTGGTTGGTAGCTAGATAGGTAGGTAGGTAGGTATTGGTTGGTAGGCAGGCTGCCGGCCACTGATTGGTCAGCAGTTGACATCAGTGGAAGAGTCATGAGCACAACTTCTGAGACAAGAATCAAACCCGCCATTTAAAAAAACAACAACGCAATGGTTAGGTGGGTTAGGGTTAGGGTTAGACATACACCGCAGTCCGTCTATAAGGTGCAGACACTTCTGTGTTTGGTGGCTGAGGAGAGGATCCAGAAAGACCTGGCAGGGAGGTACGACGGAGAAATGGAACACGGCTTGACTGATACCAAACCGGGTAGTGCTAGAACAGTATTATGTAAAAGCGCCATAAAACACTCAACAACTATTCAAGCGGTTTCTCTGATTTCAAGCTTCTTAAACGTGAATATGTTCTGGTTTCTTTGCTCCTCTATGACAATAACACTGAAAATGATTTGAGGATTTCATCACTGTGAGGTTCGGGGTGATTTTGCCAACCATTTTCTGCAAATCAACGATCAACCCAATAATCATCGCCCATGTAGCACTGAACGACTCCATTCCTCTTCTATTTCGTGTGCCCGTCCTCTGTGTCATCATGATGGTTATGAAGCTAACATTCTGGCCCCCACTGTTCTGCCAATGTGACGTGACAGCAGGGTTGATGGGCGGCACAGAGACACTCAGCGGAAGGACTGGACAATGTTGGTTGCACAGCTTGGAGCACAGCAGGGGGGGGCGGCAAAGAGGTTCTACCACTCGAAAGAAAAAGAATACGAATGGATGACCCCTGGGAAGACGAACGACAATAAAATCCCACTTTTGAAAGTTTTAAAAGTAGAGTGTGTCGCACTGTAAGTGCATTTATTGGCAGCGATTGAAATTGAAAACAATTACATTATTGAATGGAGACGCAGGTCAGTGAGCACGGCACAAACAAGAGTGACACAGTTTTTCTGTGTCACACCGAGATGAACATAACGCATGTTTTTTGGAATGCACTGAAATTCTCTGACCAAAGAAGTAGGTCAAACTGGACGTTACCAGAAAATAGTAACCAGAAAATGACTTTGGTAGAAGTTTTTTATAATAATACTTAAGGAAAGTACTGTACTTACGTATCAAAAGTAATTTTCTGATATAAATTGTACTTAAGTTTTAGAAGTAAAGACGAGTACGAGTAAGACACTTAACCCCATGAAAGATGTGTAATAAGTGAACAGGTTGTTCTGTGTCTTATTGCACAGAAAACCCTTGATCTTCAGTTCTTCACAAACCACAAAAGCACTGTCGTTAAAAAGGAAAATTTTACTTCTTATAGGCTCAAAATAAGCCTTTTATAAGTCATTCATGGAAGGGTCATGCTTTAAGGAGGCCGTCATTTTGTGCTACCATGTTTCTACTACACTAAATAAGAGAAATTAGTGTTTACATACTTTTTTTTTAGTGTGTAAAGGTTTGATCTTACACAGTGGACGTTTAAGATTTGATTCTTCTTGTTGATTCGTGCAGGTTGGACCTTCAATAGGCCACATTTAATCTCCTGTCACAGGTGCTTGATCGGTGACCTGTCCAGAATGTCCCGCGACCCTCATGTGGACGATAAAGCGGTAGATGAATGAAAGACAGAGTGCGTGTTCTTCTTCTTCTCGTTCTCCCTGGATCGTCTTTGAATTAGCAGTGACAACGCGCCACATGTTCTCCTCCAGGATATCTGCTCGTCGGGGTTTTAAATTGATCTCATAATTTGGTCCAATAGGAGCTCCTACTGTAAAAGTATGAGAGTGAGCACAGTAAATCTGAGTGTGCAATAATTTACTGCATGTTATTTTCAGTGCACTGGATTAGAATTTTAATCATAGCGTTGTGGGGGGAGGACAGACGGAGCATAAATTAGCCATCAGGACTTTGGTCGAACACTGAAACTGTTGTGACGGATTTTCTTTTTTTCTTTTTTCAACCGTCACACCCGAGATTGAAGTGATTCATATTTCATTGTTGTCTGCGCCTCAAGGATGCACAGAGCAAAAATCAGGATTCGTCCACGTTTGTAGGCGGGGTAAGAGAATTACCGCGTGCCACACACCACGCTGACATCTAATCTATATGTTGTAAATACAGTTTGACATCTTTAGCACTGGCACTTCTGTGTGTGCACGCTCTATGGAGTAACACTGTGTTACTGTATTTGGAAATCTGTACGAGTGCTGCACTGCTCGTTCTATTTTTAGTTCACTTTCATATCATTCTCACTTGAGTCAACACAGATTTTGTTGCATCTTTACATAAACTTTGTGGAATAAAAACTGCTGAGCCTGCATCAAATAGATTAAAAAAATATCAAATAGAAAAAGAAAAGGCGGCTAACGGATCAAATAAAGATAGATAATTAAAGGAAATAGCAATTTTAAGTATTTTTAGCTCACTGGATTTGACCTTCAGCTGAATTCTAACTCATCATTTCCATAATGAACACTGAATTCAGCCTGTGTTGCCAAGGTTTTGCAACCAGAGAACAGGCTTCTCAACAAAGAACAATTTGTTTTTCCTTTATTGGGATATTACTTTGGGAATTCCGTTTTTAACTTTTTCCCAGAACACACCACTGTTTCTAAATTAATTATGTTCAGCATATACGGACACTGATCAACAAGGAGCACACCCACTGCTCCATGCATGGTCCAGGTTATGATGCTCCACTCAATCAACAACACTGTCCCACACACAGCACACACACCCTTCAATGTCACTTTCCAATCAATGTGAAGTCACAGGAGGAACCCGGGCTGAAGGTTAATGTGTGCAGAGTGAAACACAGGTGATCACTTACAAAGAAGAGCTAATCAATCCACTGCAGCTATAAATATTCACTTTAAAATAGAAACTAGATTTAAGTTGAATTCGAATATCTGCCTTTCTATGTCAAGCGTCTTCAAAGAACATAAATATATTTGGCAGTATGAAAGAAAAATGTGATTAAAGTTGATTTTAATGCAGTTTCTGACTCCAGAGCTGCAGGATCCAGAACTGACTCTAACACTTAAGTATTATTAGGAATTAACGCTGCAGTTATCATCTACATTATTCCAATTATGTCTCATTATTGTCCCTATAACATCCAGTCTGGCAGTTCTGATATGCTGCGAAGCACTGATATTAGCATCTGCTCCTTTATGGAGATAAACGGCGCTAAAAAACGTTTTTTACCTCCACGTCCCCTAAAAATCCCGCTGTCATTCCCTGTAATGGCTGTTGTCAGCGCTGTGGCCTCGCAGTGAGAATCCGGGTTGCAGCACATATTGCACAACACACACACACACACACAGTGATTTACAGCTGCTGCTGCTGCAGGGCCATCTGGACTATAACCACACTCCTGAACACTCGGCATTAGCCTTGACAACACCCTATTCCTTTTTCTCCCCCCCTGTTTCTCTGCCAGTACATGCTTTATATCTGCTTTTGATTCTCTCACATGAGATGAGATTTGTTGTAAAATGAGGACATTATCATCTGATGAGAGGGAGGATTGTAAGAGATGAACTTTAATGGTATAGATTCATGTATGTGACGACATTAACTGTCTAAAAATTGGGTGTAAGATTGATATAATGAAAGTTAATGAGGTGACGTGTCTCTGCTGGACTGTTAGGACAGGTTGTTAAGTTCGGACATTAAAATATCCTCAGAGTAACACCCAGTGGCAGCTGGAGATGATGTTTGGAGCGGGTGTCATGTGTAAAAGTCACAGTCTTTTCAGATGTGCTGTAACGCTGTATCACCAGTAGAATGCGCCAAAGCAGCCAACGAGTGCATCACACTATACAGTATGTGTGTGCACAGGGACGCACACACTTATTAAACACATGACAAAGTCTCTGACAAGAACAAACATGTGTATAACACAACAGCTCTGTCTATTTGACTGCATTTTCTGTGAGATACTGATATGATGCTGTTACATGCTGCAACTGATATTACAACTGATATTATTCTGAATGAATGGATGAATCACATTTCCAAAATCACAGTTGTCTGTCTGTAGACTAGTAACACGTTAAATACCTGTAAAATAAGTAATAATAGTAAATAAAATTGAATATTTTTATCAAATCGAGTTAGATAGTATAATAGACTAAACAAAGCAAGAGGGACTAAAATGGGGTTTTAACAGAAAGAAAGCCTAGAAAAAGGGGGAAACACTAGTTTTCCATCTGTATTCTAATCTGGAAATATTGAAATATTGAATAAACTTGAATAAAAATAATTCTTGAAAACAAATATTAAAAATTAGTTTCTGACTCCAGAGCTTCAGGATCCAGAACTGACTTTACTACTTAAGTGTTATTATTAATTAATTAATTCTGCTGTTATCATCCACATTATTTTAATTAAGCATCATTATTGTCACTATAACAACCAGTCTGGCAGAAATGTTCCTAGTTTTTGCTTAATTTAACGTATCTATAACAAACTGTTATTAGCTAATATTAGCATCTGTTCCTTTATAGAGATATACGAATATATATATAAGAACGCTTAGAGAAAAGGGGGAAACACAGCTTTATTCAGCTTTCCTCTGTATTCTCATCTGGAAATGCCTTGAATAAACTTAAAATTGCTTATAATATGAGTACATTGTTTTTACTAAATGGTCCTGGCTCTCGCTCTTATACTCTGTATCCGCTCTGTTTCACCCACCACAGGCCTCTCCACGGTCACAGCAGGGGCAAATGTGCTTTTCCTCTGTTATAAATCACATTTTTCGCACATAAAAAAAAACCCAAAAAACCTTCAGGCAGCTTTCAGTTGTAAATGATGTGAAAAGTCTGTTATCAGTGCAGAGGTCTCACTTCAGCAAAGAATAATCCAGGATCCGAACGCAGACACGCTGACGTTGGCACTTCCCCAAGAACGAGGGTGATAATCACAGAGCCCCTCCGTGTAAATGTGCCTTGTTTATGATTATGGGATTGTCATAACTGTGGAGCTGCACACTTTAATGTCCCCGCGCTCTCTGAAGAGTCTTCTCTGCCGCGGCTTATGTTCACTGGACTGTGTGATGAGAACCAGGTGAAACATCTGGTGTCATATAAAACGTGTCGGAGCATTAAGAGCACGATTTTCAAAAACCTGAACACAGCAGCAGGAAGGAAGAAAGGGGAGGGAAGGGAGATGCTGTTAAGGTCAGACTCAGTAATATGACGACTCCCCCAGCAGGAGGCAGTGTTGCACTGAGTCAATATTCAGGGGAACTTCCTTGGCCACTGATTCCACCCTGGGGAGATGTGGGGGACACTTGAGGCAGATCCAGGACGGGGGTTATAGGTGTCGACGCGACAGTCCGACATTCAGGTCCTGAATAAGACCCTTTTAGATTAGGTCTGTAAATCAGCTTCTCCCTATCTACAAGATCACTTACACTGTGGATTGATTGGGATGAATTATTTACTCAGCTCATATGCATGTGCACAACCTTCCCGCCCTCAAGGACGACGGGCAGAGGAGAAGAGGAAAAACGCTCTCTCACAGCGAAAAGAGTCACAAAACAAAATCCCTCGTCTGGTTTGTTGTCGTTAAATCAAAGACGGTCACAAAAAAAAACAGATTAAATGCTATATTTCTCCCGGTAAACATCCCGGAGCAGGGAAATATTACGCGTGATGCATTCATGTCGTCGCAAGGAATCAAATAAAAAAAGGTTTGTTTTGTTTATGTGTTTGTGTTTTGCCTCTGATTCTGTGAGTTGTGGCTTCGCAGCAGACGGCATCGTTTTTTGTTGTTTGTTTTTTAGCTTAGTTTCACTTTAATGATGACTTTTATGTCTGTCTGGCCTTAAATTTATTCCTAAATTCAAAAAAACACAAACTTCCAATATATGTGTCTGTTTGTGTGCGTTCCCCATTAAACACTGCGCTGCACAGAGGGACCCTTCAAACAAAAGCTACACCCCTGACATCTTTTGTGCCGCTGCAGCCGTGAGATTGCATATAAAAACTAATCTCTGCAGAGCCGCAAAACTTGGAACACATAAAACATTTAACACCATAAAATTGCACAGAGCCGTTTCACAAATAAAAGAAAGAGGGGAGAGAGAGAGGGAGAAATGAAAAACTCGAGCTGCATTTATTTGTAAATCAAACCTAAGCACTTGCTGCTGTGTGTGTGTGTGGTTGAAGATAATAGCAATGCAATACACCATGGGGCCAGGAGGTGGCACTGTAAACCAAGCTTAGAGAGGAAGAGAGGGCTGAAATTTAAGCCTTTTTCTTGTATTTCACATTGACACATTGAGTCTTTTTACAATGAATATTTATGCATATTTATTATTTTTTGAATGTACTGTGTTCATGACACTTCTGGCAAAGATATTTTCATTTTCAGTTTATTCCTGGTGGAATAAAAATAATAAATAAACACATAAAATGTGTGATAGAAAGTGTGCTCAAAATCAACAACACAGCTTCCAGTGCTGACTATTATTACACCCCTGTGTTCAATATCTGCAAAGATGCTCTGTTTGCCCTCTGGATGGCGCTACAGAACAATAAAAACCGTCACCACACTCCTTTTGTTCCACCTGTTCCATCTTTTTGCCTCAATTTCACTAACAATTTAACTTATGTTCATGTATTTAGCTTTGTACTAAGGGGAGACTGCCATTGTTTTCTTTAATTAATGACAATAAAGTGCTTATTTTTTAATGGACAGCAACAATAAAGAGTACAGATCACAAGAGAGATATTTAAAATGGTTATATATAATATATAAATGTATGTGTGTTTGTTTAAATGTCTTTAAAGTGTCTCATTGTGTGTGAGGAAGCTGAGGTCCATTCATACGTGAATTTCCCTCCCCCTTCCAAAAGAGGGCAGTAGAGTTCTGCTCGTCACATCTCTGTCTTTGACCGCATCCTCCTGAAGCAGTTTCATCGGGACTAATTACAGTTGTCCTCCGTGAGAAGCAAAATGTTAATGATTAATCTGGTTTGTTTTCAAATTGATGTCGGAAAAAAACGGCCGCGGCGGGTGAGCGTTCGTTAATTGGGTCGAAGTAAAAAAAAAAACCCACACAGAAATGTGTGCTGACATAATAATGCTCTCCCGGAATACTTGAGACCCCCCCCGTCAGACGCCTCTGTCTGCTTTATTCTCCCTCTCTTCTCTTCCTCTTTCTCTCGCGGTGAATTGACAGACCAATAAGCCTTTAATCCCTTTAATACAAACTTCCAACAGAATCACTTTTTAATTGCATAAAATAAACAGCGAACGCGGTAACCAGATCTCCTCTCAGGATAGATTTAGTTCGGGGCACAGACGGCGGATTAAGTTGGAAAGTAAGCCTGCAAGTTATCTCCAGGAAAAAAAAAAAAGGGAAGGAAAACAGGGATGAAAGAGCTGAGTAGAGAAAGAGAGAGAGGGGTGTGGGGAGGGACACGGGATGTCACAATAATTCCTGTGCAGTGAGGAGTTGGCCGGTACATGAGGAGAATAATCATATGGAGATGATGGTGGTGGCTCGGTGATTAATGGGCCCATTTTCTTTGCACAGCTTGGATAGAGGTTCTACTTGGCCCCATTAGGAAATATGCCTATAGCCAACTGGTTCCTCTGAAGCCCATTCATCAGGGAGATACGAGCAACAAAAAGAAGCGGTTTATTCTCCACATCTGTGAGAGGGGGGGGGAAGAAGACGCCAAATGGAACATGCAGGGACACATTCCCGCCGCGATATGATCCATGCGGACGAGTGCTGGTGCCGCGGTGGGTTACGTCTCTGGTGGACCAAGTGGGACGGAGAGAATGTTCTTCATCTGCTCGTGATTGGATCTACCTTATGATTGGATCTACCTGCTGTGCAGAAGGGGAGTGGCGAAACACTGGCCAGACATCCACAAAGACGCGCCATGCCCCCCCCCCCTTCTTAGAGCTGTATGCAAATCCACTGTTAAATTTCATTTTTCTAATCCCTTTAATCAGAAGCGGGGGAATAAAAGCCAGCTGGTAGGAACCCATGTTAAGATGTAATTAAGCATCTGATTGAATTTCAGTGCATACCAGAGTGTGTATGCCAAGGTGGGAGCAGGAGAAGGAGGAGGGGATGGAAGAATGAAGGGAAAAGGGGGAGGGACGGGCATTTATACACCAGATTGAGAGTCAGGGTTGGCGGGGGGGCATGTTGCCCAGCGATAGGGGACCTGGAGCTCACGGCGGGCTTGGTATTTTTGCAGCATGCTCCACTGCATGAGTGCACAGTGATCAGAGGCACATTTTTATACATTACTAGGAAGACTCCACTGTCAATCATCTTCCTGCTGGCTTTGGAATAGCTTTCCAGCGTCTGAGTCCCAACACGAGAAAACAGACACAAACCCCAGCGCGACGGCAGCGAACACTACGTGGAGAAAAAGCAGTGCAGACGGAATGTTGTGCGACTCTAATGTGAATTCTGACACAGCCTGTTTCCCTGTTTCCATCTCATCCAGCACGGGTTCGCAACACAGACTGTGAATAGGAAAAAGTCTTGAGTTGATGATTCATGATTCGACTGCCGCCGCGGAGATTTGCAGTCCTCACCTGCAGCCAGGATCCTGCAGGACAACTCCAGCTGTCAATCACACAGGTGTCCACTTACATGTGTCTTATTTTGCAGTAAATGGGATCATAATTCACAAAATATGCTATAGAAGACGACCAAAAAGTAGTCATTTAGACCATTTAAAGAAGCCCATAGACTTCCATTCAAATGGAGTTCTTTAAGTCAGTGGGTTCCAAAGACTGGGTCATGACCCACAAATGGGCCATGGGAGAATTTTTCTGGGTCCCCAAATTTGGCAAATCTGGCAACCTTTGAATTGGGTCTGCAGTAACCATTTTGAAACACTAGGTGGTCCCTATTGTACAAATTTTATATTTAGAGCTTAGTAAAATAGATTTCAAAGCAACATTATTGTGGACATAAATGTTATTAAGATTATATTCAAAACTGTATGTTTGTGTCTTTTAATTTGAAGAAATTAAATTATTTTAAATAAATGAGATTATATTATCAAAATATGTGATTAAAGAAGACCTAAAAGCAGTAATTGAGACCATTTAAGTCTTATAAATCAAGAATCCCATAGACTTCCATTCAAATTAAGTTCTTTAAGCCAGTGGTTCTTAAAGGCTGGGTCATGACCCACAAATGGGTCATGGGAGAATTTTTCTGGGTCACCAAAATAACTTTGCAGGATTTTCCCAACCTTTTAATTAAGATGTATGTGTACACATTTCAAATAATACACATAAAATGAAGTTGTAATTCATTTACCAATCCAAAATAATATTAGATGCTACAGATATGGTTGTAAATTAGTCGCTACATGATGTATAAACTTGCTCTTGTCATGATTTATATTGGGATTTGGGTCTTTAAAAAAATATTATAGAAAGTTTGTGAAACCCTGCTTCATGCAACCAATGGAGTCGCCCCCTGGTGGTGATTCCAGATATACTTACTTTTTTGGTTAATGTAAACAAGCTAATTGGACTTCTTTTTCAGACACTCTATGGTATGGTACGGTAATGGGAAAATCATTGATTGAATGAAGAGTGTCCAACTCCCCCTGGTGGTGAATTGCTTCATCCATCTCCTTTCCTGAGCTTCACCTTTTAAACCAGGAGGCTACATCCATTTTTTTTTACATCCTATAATTACAAACTGCTTCCATCAGCAAACACGTGAAGAAAAGCAGTGCAGAGGCTTGATTGTAAAGTGAATTCTGACACATCTTTTATCCATTTCCATCCCATCATCTCACACACACACACACACACACACACGTAAGACTCTTCTGGGGTCAGTGCTGACAGACATGCTGCAGCACACCTGGGAACCAGCCACACATGAACATAACCTAATCCATGTCTGCTTAACAAAGGCACATGTGCCAGAAAACACACACACACACACACACACACACACAAAGGAGGGTCTGTAATGAAATTCACTCATTCAAAATGCATTCACTCCCAGAAAGAGACAATATAAAACCAGGTCTGGAGCGAGGGAAGAGCTGTCACACCAGTTTAGTTGAGCTCCGGTCGAGCAAAGATCCATTACTGAGGCCTTTCATCACCGAACATTACACCATACCTGTGCGGCTCTGAGGCAGAGCATGAGAAGGAGAAGAAGATGAGGCGAGGGCGGGGGGGTATTGGGACACAGAGAACGGACAGGAAGTGGACAGGTTATCATGTGGGTGTCCTCCCCCACCAGGTTTTTCCATATTATCCTTCACCCGTGCTCCACAGTATGGCTGTGATGTCCATCTGCTGAACAAGCTGCCTGATGAAAACCCAGATTGTACCACAATAACTGTAATAAATTGATTAACAAAAAATATTATTTTAAGCCACATTTGCAGTGGTTAAGTCATTTTAGGCTGCGGGGTCCACAGAGTGAGAGACGGCCGTGTTGTTGACCTGTTGTCCACAGGGAGCACGTCTGCTAATTTGGCTTTGAAAACCATAAACATCCACTTTTTTTAACACTCTAAATTAAAAAAAATGAAATCTTTTACTTTGAAACTGGTACAAGATGCAATGTCTCTGTGACATTGACACTCAAACTCCAGTGAAAGATCGTTTTCACAGTGTAAAAAACACGTGGTTCCCGGAGAAGACTGTCAAGGCTTTGATGTGCGGCGTGTGCGAGCAGTTCACAGTTCTAAACATGTGTACTTTATACGATCTGCGCCGCACATGCAGTCGTAAATGTAAACAAACCCCCATCTAATGTTGACCGATCTCACTTCCTCATCTCCACCGAGCGGTACGGCGCAGTTCAGTTTGCCGCGGTTTGGTTTGCTTGTGTTTGCACTAGAGTGTTGTGTGTGGGCAGAATAACAAGAGCTGCATCAGCTACGTAAATATCCACAGAGCTCAGGGACAATGGCACAGTTAATCATTTCCTTTGGTCCCACGTTGACATGAAATGAAGATGAATTTAAAAAAATATATTAAGCACGGTTCCAAGTTGTAAAAAGGTAGGATTAATTCACACTAGACGCATATGTTCACATGCGACGTGCACCGCACATGCATTCCGTTAAAAGGTGGCGTTAGCATTAGGCCAGATTTTGCATCGCTCCCCAAAAAAAAGAAGCAGGAGAAGAAGAAATAAGAATGTTCACTAGATTTCTTTCCCATGAATGCGAAAACCAAGAAGAAATGAACTGAACACATGCTCATAAACTAATTTAAATCAATCAATTAGCGCTTCTGTAGCTGCATTTTAGTTCCATCAACTCTAATTTTATTCCCTTCTGGACTCAATCTGCACACGTCCACTGTGACATCTTTACAAGCAACCTCTGGTCATTTCTGTCATTAAATGCTGTCATTACATTGATTTAGAACCACATTTTCACAACCTGCGCTCACTGCATGTGTAGACAACTAAACACAGAGCATTCAAAGAAGTGCAACTGTCATGTGTTTGTTTAGAATTCATTGTTGGAGAACCGCAGCCTCTTTCGTGCGAGACAAAAGGACAGCAGTAGTTCAGAGAAAGGTGATGTATGATCAAACCTGAAAGCGGTATTGATTTTCCTGAATTGTGTTTGCTCCGTTTGCCACTATTAAATATGGATTCTGCGCAACTGCCATCTTGACTTTGTCTCGAAATTGACACGCTCTCTATAAAGGGCTATAGCTTTTTCAATAAAGCTCTGTGTCAAGAGAGAGATCGGCCTGACGCAGCCAAAGACGGCGGCGTTTGATTTGCTTCAGAGGCGGCACATCAATGCCACAGTGACACCGAGGTTAAAACATGTCAGAAATGAAAAAAAGATGGAAAAAGACGTGCGGGGGGAGGGGTAAAAACTGGCAGCAAAACAACGTCAAAGTAGGAAAGGTTGCCCTTAAAAAGACAATAGCGACGCTGACACACTGAGGTTATTAATGTCCATGTGTTTAATGCCCATGTTGTTTAATGACAAAAAGGTTGTGGAAATAATAGTCATGGTAAGTGCTGCCTCCCAAACGACAGGGCTCCAAAAATAAACACGCGAGGCCCCAGTAAGAGCAAGAAATTAATCTCTGTTAGCTCGTGCTGCACTGACACTGCCCTAAACTCAGCCCACTTCTTTGTCCCCGCGACTCAAAAACCTTCAACTTATGTATCAGAGAGAGAACATAACAGCTGAGGAAGGACAGAATAAAAGAAATGTATTATATTAGGACATAAAATGAAAAGTGTGTTATCAGATATGAAATAGAACAGCAGAGAGCAGCTATAGCTGCTAACGTTGAAAACTGATGAGCAAGAACAACAATAACAAACCACTCAGTACTCATATCAAACACTTCTTGAAGAAAATATAGATGTAAATGTAAAAGAAGAGGAAGTTGACGTTAGAAATGCTGGTGTAGATACTTTTCTTGTTGATAAAAAGAAGCAAAAATGAGGAGGTTTAGCGTCAAGGTTAGCGAATAGCCTACTCGCTGTCTCTGTCTCTTAAACTGTCTTTTCACTTTCTCACTTGACATTTAGCATAAGTTATATTTGTATGTTGATTTATTGTCACATTTTTTTTGTCTCCTCTCATCATGTGATCATTTTCGTCAGTTGCTCTAAAACGGAAACACTTTCACATTCAATGCCCGCCTTTTTGCTAACAAGCTAAAGTAACTGATCACGTATGGACGTAGGTAGGTACGTTATACATACTTGACATTTATCAACTTTTAGAGAACTGGTGCACTTTTGATGTGCTATATATGTATATACATATACATATGTATATTTTTTAAGTAACACAATTATGGACATTTATTTAGCATAAAATGAAAACTGTATTTCTGTAATTAAGCGCATTATGTGACATGTTAATGTGTTGTAAAACTCCACAGAAACATACACAAATCTTATCAGTAAGTTCACACTATAGCTTGACTCATACACTTAGATTTTGCATTGTTTCTCACTTTATACATTTCAAAGGTACACACCTCTATGAAATTATAGTTTCCCTCCCTTAATACAAGAGCACATTTTTCCAGTGAGACATAACATGAGAAGAATTTATTCTATAACTATGTCCTTGGATTACAGCATCTTGGTCTGGTTCATCTAAAGGATGTTGTGTGAGAAAATCACGGCAGCGACTAAACAACAAAGACTCTCGGCGGGATCCGTAATGACCAAACACACCGTACACTGCTGTTCCAGGCCTTTGTATGGAGATGAATAAATCTAACCTGATGTCCATCTAATGTAGTGTTTAAAGCCATTGCCTGTGATGAATTGCACATTACTGTGCATACCATGTCCTTGTGAAGCTGCTCTTACATTGGGAGCATCTATTTGTTTGATTAATGAAAGATTTTCTCTGGCCCTTTGCAGCAGTTTCAAGGCTCGGCGGAGAACCACTGCTCACACACGTATAAGGACACACTCGTCCATACTGAGTAAGGCGTTTTGTGAAAGAATTCCCTGGTGAAGGTATAGACATTTTAAAACAAAACACATGACAAAAGATAACGGAAACAGGGTCAAATTTCTATATTACTTAGAATAAATAAAATAAAAACAGCACAGAACAGCCCGGGGGAAATAAATGACATCAGCAAACATTGAAATGTCCTTCAATAGGTATTGATTTTTAATTATTATTTATCTATTTATGGGTAAGGGAATTTTTTTCCAAAAAGTGACGCTATATTATATATAAACATTTGTTTACTGTTATTATTGTGATATTTCAAGAGGTGGGATAGAAGGAGAGGAAGTAGAAGATGCCAACTGGCTGATTTAAAACCATAGACATAGTATGAACATGAACATGACATAAGAATATTCTAAACAGCCACTAGGAGGCGACTCAAGTGGTTGCAAAATGAATTTCAGGTCTTCTTCAATAGAATGTGATGTCAATTATGTTCCCATTTAAAAATGGAACTGTTGGGGCTAGTGATGGGAAGTTCGACTCTTCTTACTGTCTCGGATCTTTTACTCTCGGACAGTAAATTGAACGAATCTTTTTTTGAGTCATTTCGTTCATTTCGTTCATTTTTACAGCGGTTGGCGCTGTATCCCTCTTGTGGGCGCGGTTCTCAAACACTTAACATGGTTTGCTTCAGCTGACAAAGTATAATAAACAAAATGCCACAAGCAATTCAAACCATATGAAACCCTAGGAAAGCAAATACACACCTCAATAAAGTGATTTGTGTCCTGTATCCTCTCTGCCATTGTTGTTTAAAAGCACGACAGTGACTAGGTAGCTGTCACGTGACCTGAGGACGGACGCTCGCTCAGTTGAGTGAATCCTGAACTAATCATTTCCTGTCCTGCTGACTGTACTTATGCAGCTGTCTGCCATGTGGCGAAGGAAGGTACTGCATGAAAACGAACAAATCACTCACTGAGATGACTCATTACTCCTGAGTCATATAAAAGATGAGTTCATTTTGAACGAAACGTTCACGAACGACACATCAATAGTTGGGGCTGGTTATTTTGGTACTATTCCTAATGGAAACGGGTTAGGGTTCGGAAAATAGACGACAGGAGTGGAAACAAAGTGATTGGCACCTGGTATCCTCCAATAGGAGCCTGGTTACGTCACAAAAATGCAATTCAAATTTCAATTAAACGTGCATTTTATCAAAATACATTTAAAAATGCATTTAGGAGGCTTTGTTGGTAGAAATTGAATATACTAAGCATTTAAAAAAACTTAAAAATGTTTGTTGTATGTAGTTCTTGCAGGTTTTACAGCATTAAAGTGTGTACTGAATACATATTGAGCGGAGGACTCCTCACCATTAGATGTCACTAATTCTCACACACTGCACTTATTATTTATTACACGTTTGCAAATTGAATTTCCTTTCATCAGCAGTCGCCTTCATGTTCATATTAAATACAGTAAAAAGCGGCAGTGGAGGGCAACACATGCTGGAGCTTCACAATAAAGATCACACATTCTGACCTTCAGATGAGTCCACAGAAACTCGCACCCGTATCCATGTTGAAATATGCACAAACACACACACACACACAGGCAAGTATATACTCATACAGGTATGTTATCCCCACAAAGCCGCTCTCATTATTCTCTGTCCCCTGACATTTCAGCCCCGCAGAAAGACCCCACATTAATCTCCAACCGTGCGTCTCCTGTTCCCCGCTCACTCCTGCCCCTAATGACAGTTTTATCATAACTTATTATTGCTGCCCCAAACCTTGAGCTGCAATTATGATAATGCCGTGTGTTCGGTGCGGCAAACATCTTCATGGCTTTGCTCGACGCGCACTCAAGCGGGAATCTAATTCTGCTCGCAGACAGTCTAAATGAATCGGGCTGGTTACGGTTTGAATAATGGCCGCCGCGGTGGTGAGACAGGGTCGGCTGGCTGAAGGTTGAGAAGGAGAGACCCACTTAGTTAGGTGCCGCCTTATCGGATCGTATCCGCGCCTCGTACATTACAGTCCACCGCGTCCCTCATTTGCAATAAGCAATATCATTACAGGATGATTTGCCTCAAACGTTGGGGCTGAAGTAACATCTCAAGGCAGAAATAACCGCTCCGAGGTTTGCAATAAAGGCTGGTGATAAAGCTTCAAATTCACTCTCGCTCACGCGCGCACGCTTTGACGTACACACATCAACACATTCATGTCTTTGGAGAACAACTAAAGACCTGAGCTTGAGTGAGATTCTTTTTCAATACGCTACATCCTAATTGCCTTAAAAGCTTTGCAGGTGTCCAGAGTCTCTGCTTCTGTCTCTCGGTGTCCCTGGCTCTCACACTCTCGCTTTCTCTCTCCGTGTTGCTCACACTCTTTCATTTATCTCTGTCATTTTCTCTTCCACTCCTAACAGGCCCATTTACAGTCATTGACACCAGACTCTTGCCATCCTATTTATTTAGGTAGTTAACTGAGCAGCCTCACAGGCAGCGAGGCTGAGTTCCAATTACACTGCATTTTTCTGCCTATAAGTGAAAGAAGCTGAAATTGCTGCTGTGGCCCTATAGTGCTAATGTTAGACTACATATGAAAAAAAGGATGCAGTCTTCTGATTTGAAATGAGAAGCCCAGGAAGTAGTGATGGACGTGGCAATTTGCCATCGTCTTATCAGGTTGCAAAAACAACTTTTTGTAAACAATTTCATGAGGACTTAATGGTATCAAACACTGTTTTCAGCTCTTCTTCAACAGAACATGATGATATTTTTTTGCAGTAATTCCCAAACCTTCTATGCGGGGGACCCACTTTTTCAAGATGGAACTCTATCGTGACCCAAATCATGATATGAACTGTGAAAAAAGCAAATTTTGCCAGGGCAAACCAAGACAGGGTCACGAACCCGGGTCTTTTTGCTGTCAAGCAACAGTCTACCAAGCCGCCGTGTGGCGCCCTAATATAATTTTGAATTGGTCAGAGATTTCCAAGAGAAGTTTGGTAAATTGGACACTCTTAATTGACCGTAGGTGAGAGAACATTGGAAAGTTCAGCAAATTAGTTTGGGGAACCAAAAAACATCTCCCGTATTTGGGAATCACTGGACAAAAACATGGTCCATATGAGTGGACACCAGTGTGAATGACAGCTGGTGTCACCCAGTTTTGCAACTGATGAAGACTCCGCCCATTTTTGCGCACAGTTTACTGTCTTTACGCGTGAAGGACTACAGTCCATCAACACTCTGCCTCTCGTCCTTTGGCTTTTCCCCCTCCAAGCGAGAGAAAAACGGAATCCGTCCACCGTGTGGTGACCCAATCGTGACCACAATCGTCAATAGTGTCCTAATGGTGCTGGAATGCCATCCTCTGTAATTAGACACATTTTCCATAAACCACTGTTTCAGAGCGGGCAAGCATGGCTGAGTGTGTGAGTCTCAATAAATTAGCAGCTTGTGATGAAATTAAAAGGATCACAGACCTATTTTGAAAACAAAGCCTCCAATCCCCGTAATCAGTCTCTCGCAAGGCATAAATTAAATTCAACCCGCAAAACAAATTCAGACACAAGACATAAATCCCGACGTGTCTTTCTGGTTGACATTTAGCTCCTCACACATCATTTTCATCTCTGAAAATGTCACTCCGAGATATAAAAAGTTTTTAAATGGCTGCCCTTTGCTGTAAAATTGATGGTAGAAACATTGGGGTTTTGGGGGGATAAAGTTTGTCCCAGGAAGTGAAAAAACCCGCAGTCATCAGCACTCAACAACTACACAGAATAATATATCTCCACAGCTCATATATAAAGTTAAGCTGGAAGATGAGAGTTAATTGCTAGTAATCCCACTGATGAATGAACACATGGGTTTACTTTAAAATTAAAACTTGTTTCTTTGAACTTATCTGTGTATTAATTAAGAAGTTTGAGGATTGAGTGTCTCACATGTCCTTCGTCTGGGCTGCTACTTGTAAGGGAGATTCATAAGCCTTGGTCAGTCTTTAGCATTCTCAAATTGGATTTATTATTAAGAAAATAGAGCCAGCAGATTTTTCAAGAGACAGTTTGTGTCTTCCTGCCTCATTAGGCAGATGATTGTCATCTTGAGGACTGATCTTCAGAATTATAAAGTGTCAGGATGTGTATATGATATTGCCTCAGTTCTCTTTGGCCAAATATATTTAGATAAAGTTTCTATCAACTTATCACAGGGTTTTCCAGGGTTTTTTTTTCACTGTTCCCCAAAAACCTGTGCAGCAAAAATTCCCCATCACCACTTGACAGGACAGCCACTCGTTTACACGCACAGCTTAATCAAGCTAAGGCCATAGTCCGACTAAGATGGGCAATCGGACAACTTGCCGAGTGGACATCAGACGATGATTTCCGGCAACAGTGCTGCAGTCTAGACGTCATCTCCTTCTAAGTTTTGGCGCATTCGCAGAACGCCAAGAACATGCAGGAGTAATCGGACTATGAATCACATTATCCAGGTACGTTAGTCCGACTAAGACTAGCTCGATTTTAGTCCGACTAACTTGTTTACATGACATTAAGAAAACCCAATTATTGTCTTAGTCCGACTAAAAACAGACTTACGGATTTAACCTTCGGGGGGGTTTTTTTTATCAACAATTGCACTTTCATCATGCAGTCATGTTGAATTGTAGGCTGTAAATTGTATCATGTCGCATTCGTAGCTGCTGCATATGCATCTTTAATGTTTAATGTAATTGTACTCACACCACTGCCCGATGCTAACAGAGAAAAACCCCACACAAACAGAGATGGAGGGAGACAGAAGCACCTGTTCTTGGGCTGTTTTGCCTCTTTCGTCTGCATGGTCATTGATTATAAGACAGCTGAGGATCAACATGGTCGGCACAGATGGGCTGGTGCTGCCGGAGCACCAGCTCTGTCTCTGCTGTCAGGACAAGCCGATCCCAGATGGGTAGGAGAACAGCGGGACATTGAATTATGACTGACGCAGAAAAAAAAAAGAAAAAAAAAAGCAATGGGTAAGCAAGCCAGAGTCATGATTTGGTTAAGGTATGAGGGAAAGGATTTCCTGAGCAGAGAGGGAAAATAACAAACTCTAACTGTGTTCTTGCTCATGCTGGAGAATAAATGAATGCAATAAATGTGCAGGAAATCCACATCCTCTCGAATGACTTCAAAAATGATACGGAGAAGCCGCAGGGAAAGTTGCATAAGTAAATTCTGCTGCTCTTAGCCTCCTCTTAGTCAGGTCTGATGAGTTTTGGTTCTCTGTTTGCAGATGAAGGACACAGCAAAGGCTTTATTTCTGCTCATGAAAACCAACCAGACGTAGAATAAGAACATCAACAACAAAAAAAACCACCAAAATGTACACGCTGTGTTGAAACGTCCCCATTTTTCAGGTGTGTTTGTTACATTTTCGTATGTTTTTCCCTTGTTTTCCAGCTCTGGTGTATAGAAATAAACAAAGAACGGTCTGTCGGCCAGGAGCTGCAGCATTCTCCTTGGCTCGAGGTCAGGGATTTTTTTTCCACTGGGGACTCAGACGTCTACAGGCTTCTCAGTACTCTAATGGGGCACAGAGGGAAAAGGTTTCAGTCAGGGCTATATACCTCCTGTGGCAAGCTTAATTGGGTATAAAAAGATGTAGCCCCACAGCGCACTCCACCCGAGGCTAAAACGTACGATATGTTTAAGTAAAGGCTCTTGACGTGGTGTGCAGGTTAAAGCTCACTTTGCCTGGAAGGGAACGACGGAACCTGCCTGATTGTGCTTCTGTGCTCTTGAAGTGTGGAGGACATTACTCTCAGATGAACAGTTTTCAGTTTTTCCTGACGACCACGCCGGTGCACTTAGGGCTCCGTTGGAATTACCCGCGTTTCAAGGGGAAACTGGCCTTTACGTTGATGAATGGACCGGAGTGACACCGCTCTCCCGCTTTCTCCGATTCCTCCTTCAAACAGATAAATCAGGTCAGAAGACGTCGGTTGTGTAGCAGCGCTGGGGCACTCGCGGCCGAACATAAAACGTCGGCGCTGCGAAAAATAAACAATCCCAATAAAACGGCGGATAAATCACTCCGAATCTGCAGGTCAATAGTATTGAACAATAAATGTCCTTTCCCTTTTTGCACCGTTTCTTCATCAGCGTTCAGAGAAAAAGGTTCAGGCAGCAGCGGAGAGACGTGTGTGTGTGTGTGTGTGTGTGTGTGTGGTGGGGGTTGGCTCAGCATAGAGAGAGGGAAGTGTTAATGTGTGTTAATACACTAAAAGCCATGAGGCCTTTCTCATGTGATGGAGTGTCACTACTAAATTAGTGTGTGTGACAGCACGAGAGCTGCAGTACGGGTCAAAGAAGCGCCATCAGTGCTGGGAGGCAAAGGAAGCTGTAAAAGTTGGGGTTAGGTGAGGGAAACTGAGGCTGGGGACCAGAAATGGGGCAGCAGAATAAATCCGGCCAGTATGACCGTCCATGTGGGCCCCATAAAGGATATATTATGGCTGAAAATATGGGTCACAAGTGGGTTTATCTGAGACTTCCATGGTGGCCCCACCCATGTCCCTTTCCAAGGTATCTAGGTACTGATCAACCCTCCATCTGACCTCAAAATTTCGTTGTGCAATACATTGTATAATGACAATAAAGATGCTTTCCTTCCTTCCTTCCCTTTCCTAAGCGGGGATTAAGTGGGCATATTTGGTCTCGTATGGTTTCAGTAGGGTGACACGGTGGTGTAGTGGTTAGCACTCTCGCCTTGCAGCGCCCTGCATGGAGTTTGCGCGGGTTCTCTCCGGGTTCTCCGGCTTCCTCCCACAGTCCAAAAAAATGCAATGTGGGGATTAGGTCAATTGGACACTCTAAATTGACCGTAGGAGTGAGTGTGAGAGTGAATGGTTGTTTGTCTCTGCGATGGACTGGCGAACTGTCCAACTGTCCAGGGTGTACCCCACCTATCGCCCGACGTAGCTGAGATTGGCACAGCACCCCCCGCAACCCTCTGGTGGAGGATAAAGCGGTTAGATGATGACTGACTGTAACGTGGTCTCCATGTGTGAAGCCAATGTGGGACCCATATTTTCAGCCCGAATATAATCTTAATGGGGCCCACATGGACGTGCTGATAGGGTATTTACCATCACCTATATAAACCCACACAATGTACCTACATATGGCCAAAGATTCATACATGTTGCTACATGATGAAGTGCAAAAAACTTACGGTCAGATTCATAAAAAATTGAACTCTGATGACAAAACAATTGCAAAAATCATCATTAACTGGTGTGGCTGATAAAGCACAATCTTCTATCTTGGTCTCACCACCCTGAATAAGCTTTTTCTCCTGTTTTAAAATCCCTTAATAGGCTTCTTGGCTCACAGCAAACAAACTCCTGCATGTCGGCACCTAGTCAACTTTTCTTACCAGCGTGTGATGTGAGGATTTAGATTCCCACCGTTGTAGACGAGCAAAACAAAACCCTAACAATAAACCATGTTGTGATTTATGCGGCGAAATGAAAGTGCAAGTCTGACAGCTGTAAAGTGGAGGAAGAAAATGATTCTCGCCTTCCCGCATCCCGCATAACTGCTGATGAGCTGAGGAGGGCAAATCAAGCAGAGCCGTAACAAAAAAAAAGAAAAGAAAAAAGCTCTGCTAAATGGACCAAGTGCATCATCATCAGCTGCTGAAGGGAAATGTTGTGCAACCAAAGACACACACCTGTGTCTATAAATTGTACGGCGCTCTCGTGCACCAGAGATAGATGACGAGTTTCATTCATAAAGTCCACCCACCGAGGCAGGAGGAGAGGCAAATAGTGGGAATGTAACCTATATCAAGAAATACCACTGTTATTAAAGGGATTTCTTACAATTCATTTCATATTCTGAATGATGACGATGATCAAAACCTGGTGTCAGGGTTGTAAAAACACAACCATAAGAGAAGAACAAAATATCAAACTTAAAGTTTGTGAGATTATGGGTTTTGATGGCAACTGAAGGCTATTAGATCTGGCTATTAGATCTATCTATCTATCTATCTATCTATCTATCTATCTATCTATCTATCCATCTATCCATCCATCCATCCATCCATCATGTATCACTAGCTAGTTATTGACAAGATAGTGACATTAAGTATATAATAAATACTACTATAGTAATACAGTATAGTATAGTGCAATAATTATAACTAGAGATGCATGATTTTTGAATTTATTTACTGATATATAAGTATTGCTTGGATAATCAAGAGTGATATATATATATATATATATATACATATAGAGAGAGAGAGAGGTCAAAAAATGAGAAATTAACATACTATTGTTCATGTTCATGTCACAGCAGATGAAGATATCGATTGTCCTCATTGTGCAAAAGCAGAAAACAAAAGAGAACAGCATATTCACTTTCGTGTTTTTGTCTTTAGTCACATCTTGAATGACCTTCAATGCATGCTTTAGTGCTTTCCTAATAATAAGACACTAAAATAAAGAGACAAATAATTAAACGTGAGCTTTGGAAAACTGCAACCGTGCCCAACAAAACAATATTCCTGATGCTTGTTGCGATACAAAAAAAAGAAAAGAACACATTTCACTCCCTCCATTATCTATTCATTATCCGTCCATTCTCTTCGCAGACATGGAAGGTATTTCTCAGCGCTGGTCCCATGCAGCATAAACACACGACTGATGGTAAATCAATACTAAGCGGCACAGGTTTTTTTTTTTATTGAGCATATGGCAGGAGAGCAGAAACATCTGGAGATGTCAGGACTTCTCAAAAGCTACAGATACTGATACGACACAGTAAAAAGTACGTGAAAATGCCGCAGTTTCGACCAAGAAAGCAATTCAATGGAAAGAAACCAGTGTCCATCTTTATTGGAGATGTTTTTTTTGGGGGGGGTGCACATCATGTCAAACATCCTGTGAGTTGAGCTGTGAGCTGCGTCAGCTTCCTCACTATTGATCACGAGGCATCTTTGGGGAATTTCGCTTGATCCGTCGCTGAGGGATGAGCGATACTAATTCAATAGAGAAATCAGATGTATGAATAATGTTCCGCATGACGGCGCACAGGAACGACACGCGGACACTGTCTCCTTGACATCACCCTGAGGCCCATCCCCAAAAGTAATCAGCGCTGACCCTCGCTGTAAAGCCGCGCTGACACTCTCACGTCACTAATGACTTTCTACGTGCTTTTAAATGGATCCAGAGTCTTCTGTTGAAGGCTCTTTTTTTTTCAAATGGCAACGACGTTTCTCCGTCGATTTATATGGCGCCTATAAAATTATAAGACAAGTGTTAAATCTGTCATTAAAGGGCTCATTAAAGTCTGTAATTGCTAAGCTGAATAACATTTGATGCTGTTAAAAAGGAAACTGTCCCGTCATTCATTATTGTTACTGCCACAAGGTGTCTACGAGAATATGTGAAGCTCTAACCCACCAAAAACCTACAGACGAGACGGGAAGTTTTTTTTAAAACTACACACTTAAGGTTTTACGTGAATATATTCCAGTTTATGCGGAAATTTAATAGACAATGACACAAAATGTGGTTGAAAGATGAAAATAAATGACTCCCACAGGTAGCAATATGCACTTAAAGGAGATTAAAACAGTGTGGGAAAGAAAATCATCTCAGTTTTTGTTATTAATATCACTCTGCGGGTGAATCATCACAGCTCATGGGGTTATTTATCTTAGATTCACAGCACTTGCTTTAAAAATGTGAATGAAAAACACCCTGAATGAATGATTCCTGTGTTTTGTCTCGAACTGGTTTTTCACTGATGGACTCTCAATCGAGCCTCTGCAGGGGGAAAGTTGTTCCCGTCACTCGGCTGCTGCTCACTGGGTCAGCAAACATGAGCTCAGCACCTCGTGGTCTTCGTCCACAGACGCGAGCAGAACGACAATGTCTGCCACAGGACTCTTCTTCAGCATGCAAAAATAAATGGTCTGTATTTATAGAGCACTTTGCTAGTCTTGATGACCCCTCAAAACTGTCTTTATACTACAGTGTTACCATTCACTACCAGCACAGACATCAGGGACAAAGTGTCTTGGCCAAGGACATCTCAGCATGTAGCAGAGCAGGGATTCAAACTCACAACCTATCTATCTATCTATTGCTAGTTATCTATCAATCTATCTATCGCTAGTTATCTATCAATCTATCGCTAGCTTGTTATGTATTTATCTATGGCTAGCTAGTTATCTATCTATCGCTAGCTAGTTATCTATCTATCTATCTATCGCTAGCTAGTTATTTATCTATCGCGAGCTAGTTATTTATCTATCACTAGCTAATTATCTATCAATCTATCGCTAGCTAGTTATCTATCAATCTATCTCTAGCTAGTTATCTATCAATCTATCGCTAGCTTGTTATCTATTTATCTATGGCTAGCAAGTTATCTATCTATATACCGCTAGCTAGTTATCTATCTTTCTATCTATCGCTAGCTAGTTATTTATCTATCGCTAGCTAGTTATTTATCTATCGCTAGCTAATTATCTATCAATCTATCACTAGCTAGTTATCTATCTATCAGTAGCTAGTTATCTATCAATCTATCGCTAGCTAGTTATCTATTTATCTATCGCTAGCTTGTTATCTATTTATCTATGGCTAGCTAGTTATCAATCTATTGCTAGATAGTTATCTATCTATTGCTAGCTAGTTATCTATCTATCGCTAACTAGTTATCTATCAATCTATTGCTAGCTAGTTATCAATCTATCGCTAGATAGTTATCTATCATCTATCTATCTATCTATCTATCGCTAGCTAGTTATATATCTATCACTAGCTTGTCTATCTATCTATCTATCTATCTATCTATCGCAAGCTATTTATCTATCTATCTATCTATCTATCTATCTATCTATCTATCTATCTATCTATCTATCTATCTATCACTAGCTAGTGATCTATCTATCGCTAGCTAGTTAGCTATCAATCTATCTGTCTACATGCTGGAAGTTCTCCAACATACTTTTACTTTGTGGAATATTCAGTAGCAACTTCACCAGTCAATGTACTGCACTTGCACACTGTACTGTACATTTACATAAAGATAAAGATCCTATGGATTTCATGGGGGAAATTTGGGAAGAGACAGTAACCCTTTACAGAATAACAAAAAAAGTATCTGAGCTACCGTCGCCCATTGTTGCTTTCTGATGAAATTAGCAAAAGTTGAAATATTTCACCTGAAGCGACAGATGCGATAGATGTGATGGGCGCCATAAATTTGCGTCATGTCCGGTGATAATTTGGTTTATTTGTGACACGGGGAAATACAGTCAGACTGTAAAACACACCTGTCTGTCCATAAGCTTATGTAAAGTCACCCAGAGTCCATTTTTTAGCCAAGATCTTGTATTTATGAAGGGAGAGTTGGAACCTCCAGCATATCCCAAAGAGTCTTACTGCAGTAAAGGTCTGGACTCTGCTGGGAAATGATGACTCATGCTCTCTGATGAAACCTGGCATTGTCATTTTAAAATATATCCCAAAAATCATCTTGCTGAACCTACAACTGACCGACCACACATCAACTTGTAGGCTTGTATATCGACACTAGTCATGATGAAGTCATGTAATGGTGACCAAAAATGAAATGGTCTGCTACCTTGAACACAAATATGCAAATTTAAAGTGTTTTTTTGGCAAAGGTAAATGCACTACTCCACAAAATATACTGCTAACCAATAACGGAACACTTAAATCGCACATAAAACGTGGTGACTGAAATAATTCAGCTCAAAATCTATAAATTGTATAGTTTTTGACAACAAAATAAGGGTTACATACATCACTGGAAACCAAAACCACAAACACATTGTAAATTCACTTGCATTTACTTTCTGCATTTATGTCGTAGCATATTCAAACACTTAATCATGTACTTAATCATGTACATAACCCCGTTCACTTCTGTTAATTCACTTATCACTTCTGTCACTGTGTGTTTAATTTATGCAGTTTTGGATATTATGCCACATTATGCCAATATTGCTATTCTTCTCTTTTATAGTGCACCTAAGTTTTTCTATTCTCAATTGGGATAGCTGTAAAAAAAAACAGTTTTATTCAGGGGACTAATTAATTATTTCTTGATTCAAATCACACAGAAAATCAAAGACTGCGATAAATAATGCCACTTCTTGTGAGGTTCCAAGCGAGCTGAGCTGATACTAAAATGTGACATCAACAGCTTGCCGGCCACCGATTGGTCAGAAAGTGTCGTCACTGGAATCAGTTAAAAAAAGACTTAAAAAATCCTGAAAACATGTGTTAATCTAACACCATTTAGCAAAGGAAATGTCTAAAATATCAATATTTAAGAGGAGTCTGGTGTATTTAGTGACAGCACTGCTGAAAGCCGGTGATCGTGAGCCGGAATCACGACCCGTTCGGTATATATGTATATATATATATATATATATATATATATATATATAGAGAGAGATATACACACCATAATGATCAATGTTAATGCAGGGCGTTTAGATGATTCATGCATATTCTATTCACTTGTATCTTCACCATACAGCCTTATTTGAACCTGACCTCTCTGGAATTAATGTGTGAAAATGCACAGAAGTGACATTTATTAATGGTTAAAGACCCCGTTGACAGATTTGTGAGGACATAAACCTTGACAACGGCACAAAACCGTCTCTTCTGTGACATCACTCCCCTGTCATTCCGTATTCACTACTTTGTCTGAAATGAATTGCCTCCAGTGGCCTTTATTACGATGACAACTGTTGAGAGATGTGACAGTGTTGACTTCATTATTTCACATTTCCATATGAACGGCAGATGAAGAGGCCTTGAACCTGCCCACTTGCCTCAGCTCTGCCCATGAAACTGCACCAAAATGCACATGCACACTCCACTTTCTTCACTCACACAAAACTCAGCCGAGATAACGGCACCTCACAGTCTCTGACAGGTCCCTTTTCACCCTTCTTTCTTTCAAACAGTATCAGATTCTCTGAAGGACACAATCATTTGCAAGTGATACTCATTAATTGGCCGCTGAAATCTACAAGACTTCGATTTTACCTGGATCGCAGCCAGGTTGGATTGGAGGGAGGCGTCCAGGACTCGTCTTATCAAAAGACAACGTCGCTCCAGAGCTTTGTGTATCGGGTCATTAATCTTGCTGTCAGCCGAAAACTGTCATTCAGAGTATCTTTTTGCTTCATCCTTGCCCTTCTGCGGGCCCCCGTCCGTCCTGACCGCCCAGAGTTGTGAGCGAGCAGAGGGAGGGAGGGAGGGAGGCGGTCGAGCTCCGCTGAGGCCTTCACCCACGTGCACACCACTCGTCTAATCACCTGATCAGAGGCGCGTTTCATCCTGAGTGCAGAGCCGCTCGAAGGCCAGCTCACTCGCGAGGTGACGAGGTTCTTAACTTTGAAGGTGACAAATATACTGCCTGACTCAATAAAGAAGTCACCAACTGGATTTAAAAGTATTATATGTAAAAAAATGTATAGGAGAAACGTTGTAGTCAACGTTACTCCTATAAACCGCTGAGTCACGACAGCACCGCTGCATGAAATTGTCATCACAACTAGTGACGGTCAAAGCAGTTGTTTTCGGTGCAACTGAATCATTAGAATCATTAAAAAGAATCGTTCGGTACTTCCTGAGGGTTTAAAGTGAAACTTTTATCCTCATTATCAACGCATCGCTGATCTTTCGAGGCTGGTTTTCCAGTCGGGGGCCGATGGAGACGACCTCCCGTCTCCCCCCGACAAGACATTTAACCACCGCAATGACTGTTCAGAAGCTCCAAAGCTTTTCTTGTCAACACGGGTATGTGTGTCACGTGACATCCTTGGGTCAATTTCAGGATTTAATGTGCATTATCATTTCATATTTGACAGCAGTTATGACTGTGTTGAATAAAGTTTTAAAGGAAAAGCAATGTGACTGTATACATCCATTTAAATGATTGTATGGAGGTCCAGACACTGTTGAAAGCTCTAATGTGTTGAAATAAATAGTTGCTAACATTCGCTCTTATCATACAATCCTTCTCTGGTTTATTCACCACTGACCTCAGCTCACTTGAGTACATCACGTCGGTGTAAAGCACATTCAGAGGGGGCACGTGGCTTGTTCCGGGCCTGTCTTGTAGAAGTGACTCGCTTAATTATGTCCACATGCTCCACTGACAGTTATCAGAGGCCCGCGAATGTCCGTGTGTTCTGCAGAAGTGCTGAATACATCACTTTAGGACTAAATTAACGATTTACAGCCCGCGATGAACGCGCGACATTAAGCTAATTAGCGGCTCCGGCAGTCACATCGAGTCAAAACAAGTGGATTAAATTTGTCGGTTTCTATAAAATGCTGTATTTCGGGATTGTTTCTCCATGGCAACGGAGGAGAAACTATCTGATTTTTGTTAGCGGACAAGACGGCTAAAACCTCACATATCAATTTCCTCTGCAGAATGTTTTTGTCGACATTTTTGCACGGAAAAGGGAACCTTAGATTTTGTTGTTCACCAGCGCCATGGCAATCAATAAGGAATGGATCTCCTCACAGCAAGTACTGAGAGACGGGACAAATATAGCGAGCGCTATTTCTGTCAATTGGCTACAAGTGCACGTAGGAAGTGTATGTGCTGCGGTGGACAAGTCACAAACACTTTATGAGTGATATACACACAAAGACAAGCTGAATCTTACGAACTGGCTGAGCTGATAAAAAGGTCAGAGATCCTCAAGCGGCAGTCGGCGAGGTTCCTATCAAATCTACCCAGGCATAAAAATCCGTGACTAATACTAATGTTATACCAATAAAATTGGCGTGAAGGATATATCAATATATATATATATATATATATATATATATATATATCGTAGAGCGGCTGCTCGCGGGGCGCTGTAACCTTCAAGCTACACGCTTTGTGCAGTCGGCTCAGCACAGAGCTGATAAAATCCAGCGCCGGATACACAGCTGCACTTGTGCACCAAAGCCTGAAGGTGTGACAGACACAGGCAATAAAACCCGGCAGAGAAGGCGGCGGCGACGTGACATTAATATGAGACGGAGGGAGCGAGACGGGGGAGGGGCATCAACATATAGATTCAAGTGGGAGGGGGGCACAGGACAGGAAAAGAAATGACACTTGACATAAGTCAGCCGGATGCAGCACCAGCATCAACATCACCATCGAGTGTTCTATACAAATAAATGGTTTTGTGAATGTGCAGCTGTGTGTGTGTGTGTGTACATGAGGTCAAAGAATGGCGCGGTCCGTCTGGTACGCTACGGTCGTACCATAAAAGATTCAATGGTGGTTGTAGACGGGAGAGATTTCTGAATTGCTTCTGAACATAAATATTCAGTTTATGACTTCATTCATATGCACCGCATTTGACCCATTTTAATTTTATTTTAATATTATACAGCTCTTACTTTAAAAACAGTGCAGTGTGGCTATTATAGTCAATAAGTCTCCTCTTCTGCCTCACACATCACTACTGTCCTACTGGTCATTGTGTTTTTTTTTGTTGAATTTTAATTTCATCGAATATTAGATCTAATTACCTACATCTTATGTGGCGTAGTGTCATGAAATTCACTCCACACATTCATGATCGTACTACAGTACAGTAAATCACACAATTCTCTTATTGGACTTAAGAGACTGAAACTATGAAAGCGTTCTAGAGCAGTGTTTTACCAAACCTTCTTCAATAGGGAGCCACCTTTAGAATTGGCAAACTATTGTGACGCAGTATAAATCACGAAAAAAGCTCATTTGTGTTATATAGTGACAGATTTATACAACTAACAATATGGTAAATAAAATACAACTTCATGTGGAAAAAAAATCACATGTAAAATCATAGATTTGTTTTTGGGACCCAAAAACAATCTCCTGCGACCCATCAGTGGGTCCCAACCCAGGCTTTGGGAATCACTGGTTTAGAGGATGTTGATTTACTGTATATTCGCAGTAAGTTACATGGCTAAAAAATACAAATCAAGCCGAATAAATGAGGTTAAACTTACGTTAAAGCAAATTAATGAAGAAGTCAGGATGGTTAAGTGCAGAAAATCTTTAGATTTAAAACTTCTTCTGTATTGTCCAAGGAATGTATGCTGAAGTTTAGCACGTGGGTTTTCCCTTTCCTGAAATGTTGCCGCAGAGCCTTGCGTGTTTAACCCCGATACTTGGCCCTGCCATATCCGAGCGATCACATGCTAGAGGCCAAGGTCCTCTCGGCATCCTTGAGCGTGCGTGATGAGCGCCCAGCCGGTGACTGATCACCCGCTCGCTTCAGCTCGTCAGCACTTTCGCTCGTACCCTCCCGCTCGCTCGCCGTCGCCAGCGCTCCTCGGTAATAAAACCAATGTCATCCTCCGCTCCGTGTGAAGTTCACATGGCGAGATAAGGACGGGAGGAATCCTCCAATGGCTTTTTGGTCGCAAATGAATTTCCCCATTTGTCTTAGTGTACGCGCCTTCCTGGGTGGCATTTAGAGCTGACGGAGAACTAAACCGCGTCACCTTTCCTTGTCTGATTTTCAGCCTTCATTAGGAGAGTTTCCTGGTTCAATGTCATTTTCTGTGTGGATGCGCGCACGCTTCGAAAGGGGGGAATAATTGATCAGGTGAGCTTGTTCAAGAGCAACAGGGGCACCTTTTTCCGTTAATTAAAGCTGCGGGGAGGTTGCAGTAAACATGAGGTAAATGGGCTTGTATATCAAGCCTATAACACGGACACGGACATCAGCGCCTGGGGAAATATCTTGTAGCCAATCAAACAAAAAAAATACCTCTGTCTGTCGACCTGAGGAGAGGGAAAATGGGATATTGATATTTAGTTTGAGAATTTAGATAAAGACAGTCGTCATAAAGACAGAAACATTGAGGTAAATACTGTATAACTCAAGGTAGAGCAGCAAGGATGTGGATATCCTCTTGGGTCAGTATGGATGGTTATGGATGAGCCGATATCCACAGGGCAGCCTGTGGCCAAGTGGAAAGGGAACTTGGTTTGTAACCGGAAGGCCGCCGGTTCAAGTTCCCACCAGGTCGAAAGGGCTGGGGTACCCCTGAGCAAGGTACCCAACCCCCATTGCTACTCAGAGGCAGCCCACTGCTCCTAATTCTAGGACGGGTCAAATGCAGAGAATGCCCCTCCCCCCGTCCCTCCCCATCACACATTGACAAATTTGATATGATATGTAAACCCATACTATGAAGTCAATATAATAAAGTGACCAGGTTTGGGATCAACCAACAAGATGTCAAACTTTGTATGAGAATAGACTGAAGCTTTTCTGTCGCCCAATCAGCTGACTGTCGCGGGTCTAGCTCCACCCCGTACCGTACCATTACTCCGGTACCCCAACAGAAGTGTACCCGAAAATAGACAGTTATTTTGGTACTATTCCTCATGGAAACGCAAATAAATACGTACCATACCGTACTAAACAGAACCGTTCCACTTGCATGCTAGGTGTAAAGAGGCCTTTAACCCTTCTGTTATCATCCTGACAGCATTTGGCATGCGCACTTCTCATTACCGTAACTCCTAGACAAAAGGAGAACTATGGTCTGGCGAACCACCTTTCATCCTATGTCAGCTGAGATTGGCACAGCGCCCCGCTGTGGAGAACCCTCATGTGGAGGATAAAGCAGTAGAAGATGGATGCATGGATACCGGAAAAGCAGAGCGCGTCACACTGTGTCACGCCAGCTTCTCAGTACCGTGATTCCTAAACGGTTCAACTCAACAACCGCCAGATATCGAAAGGGAAAGTTATCTTTGAAAAATGAGCCACTCATTGAACATTTCTTTGACAATTCTACAGCCATAAAATCAAAAAAAAAATCCAGGTTGCCAGCAGCAAAAGTCGGTCGAAAAGAGGTAACATAAGTCAGGATTAAATTAGCTAGCTCTCCACCACACATTTGCATTCAGGCCTCGTCAGCATTAAATTACGGAGAAGTATCAACAAGAGTAATGATGAGTTTTGGTATCAATTTTACCTATTTTCTTACTTTCGCGATGCTTCTGCTTATTAAAAACCAATCCAAACGTCCTCTAACATTTCTTATCCACATCACGGCGCGACGCGCAGTCGTCATCGCGACGCTAGAACGAGTGTTTGTGGAGATTACGAGGGCGCAGGTGGGGCAAAAACATTAGGAAGAGATAAGGGAAACTCATAAAATGGCAGTGTTTCATTTCCTAAAAACGCAATAGACGACTATCATCGCTTATCATTTCTGTGTTGAGCGCAGAGGTAAAGCAGGACTCGCACATAGGCAGATGTGGCTGGAATATTAACGCAGGCGAACTTTCAAAGCCTGAACATTCAAGTAAAAGAGGAGCAGAATCTATTTTCCCCGGTTTTTTTTTCAGAGGCAAAAACATTGATATTTCAGAGACAGACACTCACACGTTCACACATTTTCTGACACCTTGGTGTTTTGGAAGCCTCTGCAGCAGAGTGCTCACTCACACCTTTAGTGCACTCACAAAGCTATTTCGCTAATAAAAAATAAATTCGGTGTTCTGTTCATTTACGACTTTGTACAAGACAAAAAAAAAAAAAGTGTTTCGCACGCTTGCGTCGACCGAAAAATACCCAACTGTTGCAAATAATTCACGTCGTCCACCGCGCGCCACCGGCGACTCACCACAGAGGATTTTTACGCGCATAGATTTTCCTATTTAAGAGCTTACATTTATATACACTACAACAAGGCCGTGCTTCAGTTTCATCAGACAATGAAATCAATCATAAATGGGTGTTTGCCAGGTCAATTTTGTGTCTCATTGGACAGCAACACAAAGTTTAATCATCTTTGACTTTGGCGCCTACGCGGGTTTTTTACGATTAAACTGACAATGAGAAATCTGGCGTCTTCTGTGTTCGGTTTATTTGCGTGAAATTCCTTTATGAGAACTTGTTTATATCTGTATCTCCTCAGTGTCTGTCCCTGTATTATAATACACAGAGCGTATTATTCTGAACAAAAGACGCACGATAAAGGATCAAGCGTAATCTTTCCACTGATCTTTCAACATAAATAGACTTTGAGAGGGGAAATGAGACCACACTTGGCTTGAACTCCTCGCATTGAACGATTCCGTTTTCATTTAACAAAAAAAATGAAACAGAGCTGTCCTCCCTCGTCTCCTCTTCCCCATCGATTGTCCACATGTCTGCCTCGGTGTCTCCTGGCAGCAGAAGCCAAAAGTGATGGAGACAAAAGCGCTCACGCGGTCCTCTTTCAGGATGACAATTACAATTGAGACACCGTTGGAGACTCACCCTTCAGACTGATTGACAAATGAAAGCGCTGAAAGAGGTTCCATTTAAAAACGGCCGCTTGCCAGAATAGAGGGGGGGATATCATCTCCAATATCTTGTCTCATAAGGGAAAGGGGAGGAGCTCAAAATTCAGTCTTTTACAAAAGGCCATTTAGGCGACACGCAAAGGGATTCCCAGTGGTGCTTGCAAATCCTTTAAAACTCCGATTCAATTGAACATCAAGATGGAGCTGTGACTTTCAAGAACTCTTCTTCTTCTTCTTCTTCCCTTTAAAAAAACTTTTCATAAACGGGCCAAACTAACCCTCGCCAGTACGCGGATAAAGATAAACACAGAGTTTCCCCGCGTACGGAAAGTGAAAATCAACAGAGTCTGTCTGGAAACCTGTGTTTGTGATTTCTGAGGAGACAAACAGAGATTCAGTCATTGTCCTGCCAAGCACGCAGACACATGGATTTCCAATCATGGATGTCGCTCAATTTGTCTGCGAGTCCCTCAGTTTATCCAATCTGCACAGACGAACGCGGCGTCCAGATCGACAGTTTGTGGCGACGTGCTTTTGAAACTCGCTTTTCATCACCAAATAAAAAATGGTTAAAATGGACAATTAGAAACAGAAAAACGTGTATAAACTAAAATCTAAGTGATTGCTCTGGTTTTTCTTGAACAGAGGTGATTTGCCGCGTCCTCCTTGTGGACAACGGCTCGGACAAGCAAAACTATCAGACCTGACCGAGGGAGTGTTTGTTTGTATACAGCAGCAGAGCAGGGACGGGCGGAAACAAGAAGCTTCTCTTCTGAATTTACCCCCGAATCTTTCCGTGGACACTTTTTTTCAGTCATATTTCAACCTGTTCTCAACTGTCTACTGTTGCCTCCGTCACTTCCTGTGTGCAGCGCTGACATGTCCCCGGGCGACACATTTGCGTTCATTTGCGGTCCATGTAAAAGTTACGCACTGCGGCTTTAAAGGCGACATCTGGTGCTTTTAAATGGGATGTTCCGTTAAAAAAAGATGAGTAAAAAAATAAAGCGCGCATATGTCGTATAAATAACAAGCACTGTGTGTGTGTGTGTGTGTGTGTGTGTGTGTGTGTGAGAGCGAGAGCACAAACAGCTGCAGGAGCACAAACAGGTTCTTTAATGGAGAGAGGGATGTGAGGAGAAATTCATTTGTGAGAGGACACTCTCCCCCGCAGCCCCACAGCACAACCCCTGAGAGAGAGAGAGAGAGTGGGGAGTGGGGACATGGAAGGGGGGGGTACCTGTGTGTGTGTGTGGGGCAGATTGAGGGTACGCGGTGAAAAGATGCAGAGGTGCCTGTGTCATGTCTCTGTGGAAATCAATAAACTGGGCTGCATGCACAGCAAAACATAATCGCACATGCATACAAGCGAACACACACACACACACACCTCACCGTGTGCAAACACACACAGGTTTGCGCAGCTATTCTTCTGAGGACACTGCATCGCCTTGCACTCGCGCGGTCCGCCGTCACAAAGCCTCATCCCTGTAACCCGAATCCCTTCATTTCTAACTTTAACCTCAACCTCAAATTAAATCTTAGTCCTAAACGTAAACCAGTTCCTCAGAAAGGAGGTCCCGCCTCATTAGGACCAGGTTTTTGGTCTCGATGGGGACTACGAGTTCCGACAAAGTCAGCGTCTATGACAGAAAAGTGTGATTTCTTCTCGTCCTTAAATTCAAACCGATCCAAATAAAAATAACTGGTTTGCAGATTATAATCCACATGAGGGATGAGATTAGCTTTAACATTTGGTATGTTCTGTTTCGTACGTTATGTTGTGAGGTGGGCACCACAGGAAGTAAGAAATCCTGAGTGACAGCAAAAGTGGATCTGAATAAACTGATCATACAAACAGTCATACAAAAAAATAAACGTCTCATGCTGCGTTCGTGGCCCACTGCTGGACCTCAGTGGTATTGCAGGTATAATCCTCAAGCCTCTGTGAATAAATGTCTACCATTTCCTTCGGTAGTTGGCGTCTGGACTAGTTCTGACTAACTAGTAGGCTGATACCGGTCTAGAGACATGTTAAGTGGAACGAGAGGGAGTGGGACGATGACGAAGAACCTTCACTGACATAAAATGAGTTGTTTTCGGTTAATATCTCATCGTGTTATTGATAATTTAATGATTTCTATATACTTGTAACAACAACATAAGGCGTCTCTGATATTACGGCCTGAACGGCGATCTCAATATTGAGATATAGACTGTTGTTACTGAGGATTATTCACAGATAATTCCGATAATTCAATGTTATCTGTTCACGTTATAACTGGGGTTATTCAATAATTTAGCCTCAAACTCCATAAAAGTTTAAAGTAAATCTGCAGCTTAGTTGGGAAAAGTTTCCTTGCTGGTTAATTAGACGGTGCTAATGATGTCTGAATTATACTCAGCAACATTTTTTGTGATGACCTCACAACTTTTCTGTTGATCTTGCTCAAACTGCCTTTGTGTATTGTCCCGCGCACACTTAAAACCTCAAAGCACATTAAATGATCAAGGTTGTGTTTTTGCTCTCTTCAGTGCGTCCCGACGTCCAAGTCTCTTTTGTGTTGTTTTTGTTTGTTTTTTTTTCTTTTACTTCACACCCGCTGAACATGAAGCCGCGCACATTTCACCTTCCCCTCGTGTTAGACGTGTTCTAAATCGGGCCCAGAACAGACTGAAGTACAGTCGATACACGCGGAGCTGTAACTGAAGGTGTGGAATAAAGAAAAAAAGAGAAAAGAATCAACACTCTGGAGCTCAGGACAGCACATTTCAAGCCTGAGAGCTAAATGTGAGAGGGAAAACACACACTGTGCAGTGTATACAGACACATCTAACTCTCTCTCTCTCTCTTTAGACACACAAACAAGACCATCATGACAAAAAGGAGAGTAAAAAAGAAGCAGAATAATAAAACAACAAATGCCCAAACCTCCCGGAGCAGATTTTTCATCATTAAATGATGGCCCGAGGGCGGAGGGAGAGTGATGAGGAAACACTGGCGTGTGTCCTGCTCTGTAATTAAATGGTGGCTGGATGGGGAGAGAAAGAGAGAAAGAGAGGGAGGGAGGGAAGGAGGGAGAGTAATGATAAACACTGGGCTGTTCGCCCCAGGACAGAGGAATATTGTCAGATACTTTAAACCAAAAAAACACAAAAGAAAAACATAACCTAAGAGCAAAGTTACCTCGAAAACAGAGACAGCGGAGAGAAAACAGTAGATGGACGTTATAGCAGCTAAATCTGATACAACGCTTTCTCTCAATCCTCAAACTGAGATTAATGTACACGGTCCCTGACGCAAAGAGGATTGAATAAGGAAATCACCGCTGTCTGTTTTGAAAACAGTGAAGTAAATCTGCATTTATAAAGAAAATCAAGAACCAAATACATGACCAAGTATTTAAAATACGCCTCGTGAAACAGGAGATGACGCAGACTCAACATAGGACATAGATTAAGAGATTACACGTTAACAGAGTCTGCAAAAGTTTTTCGTATCCTCTCATTTATCCACACAGAACCGGCGTCAATATGCCAAAATAAATGTCGTACTAGCTCCGCTGCTTGCTCTTGCGTTGGCTGTCGTAATCTTCATCTTCATCATCATGCCACCCAGGTCACTGACCATCAAGCCAAAGATTCGGGACGGTCAGACCAAAGAGCAGCGTCCTTCATAGAACTGCAGCTTTTACAGTTCCAGCACTACTCGACTCGGCTCTACTCTCTTTGGTAGCATCCGCGTCATTTTCCATATCGTCCATATAGTTCCTCGTCAACGCGGGCGCGGAGCCGTCATAGAGTGACGTGGTTTTATACAAAAACCACGTGTAACTGAATCATTAGAATCGGTTGATTTAAACAGATTTGTTCACAGACTCGTTCAGTACTTCCTGACACAGTCACTGAACTGAAATACAAGCGAACGGGTTGTGATTCGATACCATAGTACCAGGTACTGTACTACCAGGTACCATAGTACCAGGTAATACCAGGTACCATAGAACCAGGTACTATTAGGTACCATAGTACCAGGTACCATTAACCTGCCACTGTTTAAATGAACAAAACTGCAACTTCAATACAATTCTATATATATATATATATATATATGACGTGTTAAATACTGTATTTTGGTGCAACCTTAAAATTGTACCATATATTATTATATTATTTAAATTCTGTATTTTACAGTAACTCCATAATTATTCCATATGTTACTATTTAATACGATATATTTTGCTTTAACGTCGCAATTATTCCATATATTACGGTAATTTAGCAGCATTTAAATTGTGTATTTTACAATAACTTCATAATCATTCCATATATTGCTATGTAAATACTATATTTTATTTTAACATTACACTTATTCCATGTATTACCGTCATTTAGCAGTATTCATTAGCCGTATAGACCCCCAAATTATCCCATTTATTACTATGTAAGCACTGTACTTTACTGCAACCTTACAACTATTCCATATATTACTGTGATTTCACAGTATTCAGATATTCATATTACTGCAGCTTCAATGTAATTCTATATATGAATGTGTAAATACTATATTTCACTAAAATGTCACAATTACTCCATTGGTTGTTGGTCTGAGTATTTCAAGATGTTCTCCAACAGACAAGGACGATCAGCGAACGCGGAGAAGTGAGCGGCGAGTGTTTTTCCTGTGTGACAACATTCATATTTACGTGTGCGCTCAGACAGAGACAGTCGATGAGATTATATTCCACTTTTAACTTCACAGCCGGAGGATGAGGCAAAATAACTCTTGATAAACGATCATTTTAATCTCGCAGAAGATGGAAAACAGCTGGAGATCGTACCCACAGTGACATAACCGGACAAGTTTTTAGTGCAGACACAGTCTGACCCTTCGATTCAGAGCTCGACTCAACAAAGCCTCAATAAATTGGCTCGATAGTTTGGTTCCAGCTGGTTCCAACACTTAACACATTAAACACAAATACGACCGTATATGTAACATGCTTTTAATAGTGACTGCTGAAACGGATTACACTCATAACGTATAACGAAATGTTGAAAACACAACAAAGGGAGCTGATAAAGTGTTTAAGAATGGAAATAAACGCAGTGACTGACACGCGGGATAAGCACAGATGCAGTTTCAAGTGACAACGAGTCAGGTTTGCTTTGACAAATCAGGTTTCGCCAAAGTTTTCTCCTTTGACAAAGTTGTTTAATATGCTGCGCGAGAACAAACGGTGTCATAAAATCATATTGTAAACAATTCCGTTACAGGATTTTCATTACACAAAATGCAAAGAGCTTCTCCCCCAAGATTTCTCACGCAAACACAATCATAGGACTGTTTGCAGGAAGTCGGGCAAAGAATACTTTATTGATTTCGTTTTTTTTTTTTTTTACATTTCATTGGTAAAAAGCCTCCGTCTGCTCTTTGCCAACTGAAGATTGCCCACGGCGCTGCCAGTCAGGTCTTTCAAATTGTCTCCACGGGGACCGAGGACGAGCTCAGCCGTTCCCCCGACTGCCGTGGAGTCACGCGCGAAGGGTTGCCAAAGTAGACCGCTTCATTTTTCTGACTTTATATTCACATTAGATCAGACGTCGGAGACGACCTTCACGTATCAGCGGAGCCAATAAGATGCTGACTGGGTTGCATTCGAGAGAAAAGAAAAAAAAATTGAGATTTATGGAGTGGGGGGGCGACATTGTGTCAAGAGTGATACGCGTCTCATCAACAGTGAAATGAAATGTCAGATTAGTTTATATGTGTGTGTGTGTGTGTTTACACAACACAGAGGGACAAAAAGTGGGAGGGGGGGGGGAAAGGGCCGTAAATTGAGAGCCACAGCGTTAGAGGGTGCGAGTGTTAAACAGGCTGCTTATAGTGCACAGCACTAATAAGGAGATCGTCAGCAGGACAGCTGCAGCAGATCCATTCTCCTCCGGGCTCCGTCTTGGCAGCACCTGTTATAAACTTCCTCTGTCGTTGCGCACAATTGGTTCTGTAATTTAAAAAGGTCAGCGTGGCTCCTGTGTAATTCAATACTCCCATGGTGCTGTATTAACCACATATTTAATCACCCCTCGGTGGCACGCACGCGGAATACTGAGCGTGAAAAAAAAAAAAGGGGTCTAATGTGGAAGCCGGAGTACGACACACACACGGCCTGTCCTGTCTCCCTCCTGCAAGAACAAGTATGGGAACCCCTTTGGAAGGAACCTGGATTTCTGCATAAATTAGTCATGAAATGTGATCTGATCTCATTTGTTCTTTGCACTCCCTCATTTGTTCTCTGCACTCCCTCACTTGTTCTCTGCACTCCCTCACTTGTTCTTTGTACTCCCTCTCTTGTTCTCTGCACTCCCTCATTTCTTTTAAGCTCCCTCATTTGTTCTCTGCACTCCCTTTTTTGTTCTTTGCACTCCCTCACTTGTTCTTTGCACTCCCTCACTTGTTCTCTGCACTCCCTCATTTCGTCTTTTCACTCCCTCATTTGTCTCTGCACTCCCTCATTTGTTCTCTGCACTCCCTCACTTGTTCTCTCCCTCACTTGTTCTCTGCACTCCCTTATTTCGTTAAGCTCCCTCATTTGTTCTCTGCACTCCCTTATTTGTTCTTCTCCCTCATTTCTTCTTTTTTGCTCCCTCATTTCTTGCACTCCTCATTTGTTCTTTGCACTCCCTCACTTGTTCTCTCCACTCCCTGATTTCTTCTTTGCGCTCCCTCACTTGTTCTCTGCACTCCCTCACTTGTTCTTTGTGCTCCCTTATTTTTTTCTTTGTACTCCCTCATTTATCGTTGCACTCCCTGAAGTAGTCACAGGCTTGGAGTTCCAGACGGACAATGACTCTAAGTGCTGTGTGCAAAGAACAAGTGAGGGAGTGCTAAGAACAAGTGTATTTTCAGACAATAATTTTATTTGCTTTTGAAAAAGTGTTGTTTGAAAGTATTGACACAAATCTAATTCCATAGAAAAATGATGTGAATCCTTGGATTTAGTAACCGGTTGACTGTCCTTTGGCATGTTTCCTATAGTTGCAGATCAGACCTGCACAGTGGCCAGGAGGGATTTTGGAAACATTCCTCTTTCAGGTCAGGACTGACTGTGCCACTCCAGAATGTGACTCGTGATTTAGGACACATTTAACGCAAGGGGAAAAGGTGAAATGTGCAGCAAAATGTGACTCACATCCTGTGGAGGAAGAACACAAGGAATTCTTCTCCGTACAATATCAAGTAGAGTGGAAAGTTTTCTTTTTAAGTTGCACAAAAGAAGAATGAGTAAATTGAATTTGGTACAGAAGCTGTACTGCGCGGCCGTGACAGTTGCAATATCTTGTGTGTGTGTGTGTGTGCGTGGTGTTTTTAGCTTCTCTAATAATCAAATTTAAGGTCAGCCTCGCCAATGAAAAAGCATCACTGGTATGAAGTCAACAAACATTCTCCACCCTGACACAGCGGCGCATTAATATTGCATGTATCGCTTTGTCTCCGAATGCTCTCCGCGTCTGTAAGACACAGCGCGACTCGTCTTCTGCCCACACAACCCCATGTTTAAAAATATGAGGCACCTGTTGCACTGAGGCAGTATGGGAAATTATTGATCATCAGGTAATAATGTGAGGATGTTTCGCTGAGCGGACGACACTGGTGTAGAATTCAGTTCAAAAGTTATTGATAGAAATACAGTGTTTTCTTGTCTCATGTGCCAACATCCAGTCATCCATCTATTGTGTAGCCCTGTACCCTCCACATGAGGGTCGCAGGGTTGCTGGTGCCAATCCCAGCTTCACCCTGGACCCTGGTTTCACTAGTTCATCACAGGCACAACATGTAAAACTATACAATTATTTTTAAAAAGAAGACATAAAACTTATTTTTTCAACTTCAACTACATAGCTCCTTTTTATTTTAAAGTTAAAACAGGTTTTACTACTTTTTACTGTGTTGTGTTTAATTGTTGTATTTGCTTTTAGCTGCAATCTTTGTATGAAAGGTGCTACACAAATAAAGTTTTATTATTATTAATATCATTATCATTATACAGATGTGGGATTTTTTTGTCATTGTTTTACAGTATCTGCATTTCTGTCTGGCCAGAAAATTAACAAATCGTTAAAAAAAAAAAAGTCCATCATAACGGCTTTAAAAAGTAAAAGTAATACCCTCTTGTAGCACTTACATTATCATAAAACTATAAAAGTGTTCAAAAATAAAGGGCTCATTACATGATAATGAAAACAACTATTCAAACATTAAGGTGATTGCACTCTAGAAAACCCATCAGTATAATTGTTTTATATTTATATAATTTCACCAAAATCTGACACTCTGGACCTTTAAATAATATTTATTTCCATGGCACATTTTAAAAAATAATAAAAAATCTGAAATAAATCATAATGCGCTTAAGTGTCCAATAAATTTAAAAATAAAATTTACAAAATCTGCTATGATAACAATAATAATCATGAAAAGTTGCTGAAATCCAGCCAGTTTATTCATTTATTTTTATTGTACTTGGGCCGTTTTTGTTGAGTTTCCATTAGGAATAGTTCCATGGGGTACCAATTCCTTGGGGTACCAGAGCAAAATGATATGGTATGATCTGGGCGGAGCTAAACTGGCTCCATACGTCACTTCTGTGATTGAGGTGGATGCCCATTTCCTTTGAAAACCTAAGATTAAAGTATTTTATACCACAATAATCCACATTTTTGAACGTTTTTATATCACTGATGATTGTTTCGGAGTGGAATCTATGACGATTGGTCGCAGCTACTCTCATCTAATCTAAGATGGCTGCCAGGAAACCATTTACCTGATGAAGGGCTAGCTCCAAACTCTATGCAATAAATTCATTAGTGAAAGTTGGAAGGTGTGTGTGTGTGTGTGTGTGAGTTTCTTCTGTTTCTTCTTCTGAGTCACTGCTGTCACCTCTCTCTGTTGAAATAGATGTGCCTACAGTATTCTGGGGTCTTAATCTCTTTGTCCTTTCCCACTGTTTTCTGCCACATACAGATTACGTATCGTAGCGCTGGAATTCAGAGTGATAGCTGCCGCTCACAGAGGAGCGAGCGCAGTGTGACGTGTGCTCCTCCAGATAAAGAAAGAGGACAACTTTCGACGAGCAGCAACAGAAACATCGTAGTTTTTCCTCCAGATAACAGTTACTACCTTTAATCCGTAACAGTGGAGATGTTCCACAGGAACTACATACTGTGCTTTAGTGGACAAGAGAACACATATAGTCCTCTTTGAAGTAAAGGCTACTTTGGCTATATTATATAGTTGTTCTGCCTCTCCATGAACAGAAATGACTTATCAGACTTGATTCAGGGAGCATTTGTGTGTATACAGCTGCAACACAGGTCAGGGGTGGACAGGGACAAGAAGCATTTATCCTTAAAGGTGGGATGGGAGGTCATTTTGTTACCGTCAAACTGTCATCGACCCTCCCCTCCCCCCATGTACGTACACCTCTTTGTGCACTACTCGCGCGCGCCCAGAAGACAGCGCCAGAGTTCATGCTAGCTTGCTAAATCCAACGAGAAAGTGGCAGCAACTTTATGACAGAAAAAACTGCCAACAACAGGTGAGGGTCTCAAAGGAAAGACTGCTGCGTTTGAACGGTGGCTCTGTCTCTACTGGACAGGCGGGACTTTATGTCTCTGGGATCTTTTGCGTGTATTTGTTGTTTTTCGGCACCATGTTGTCATTTGAACGAGTATCCAAATAAGTTAGCGTCAACCCAAAAGTACCGAACGTGAGCGGTGCTGCGCAGTCAGCGCTCGCGAATCTGTGTTCGTTGCGCGCTCCTGTGCTCTGGAGGCGTGGCTTCGGCAGGAAGTCTGAAGAAAAGGGGGCTTGGACTTTTCTTTTTAAGCAGCGGCTGAAACGTTTTGTGGGAACTTCTTTGTGTTTTACTTCGACCTCCGTTTGTCTTGACATAAAACCAATGCCTTCCTGTCGCCGGGCGACACAAGAGCCAAACGTCTTCATCATTCTGTGAATTCAATTGACGATATTTTGAGAAGAAGACAAAACTGTTTCGTTTAGTTACTTTAAAAACTTTGAACGTAAATCAGACGAACTGTGATCCAGCGACCGAAACCTCACCACCGCTATCGCTGCTCCTTTTGCAAAAGTGCTCCTGTGAAACAGTCAATTAAAGTCGCCGTCGCTCAGAAGGTATATGCATAAAAATAAAACCCAAGTCGTGCCTTGACATTTCCCTCTCGCTGAGAGACAATAGAGGGGAGAGAATTCCCGGCTCCCCAGCCCACATCTCGGTATTCATGACAGTCTCTTTAGTGCGCTGACACTTTTGCAGAGAGTCAGAATCGCGACGCAGATTTGACATCGCTCTCAGGTGCAGGGGAACTGTCGCCGAAGCTTAAACACTTTGCTTGAGGCATGAAGCGCCTTCACAGAGACAATCTTCCTTTTTCAATCTTTTTTTCCTAACTCCAGTGCGGACGCAGACGCTGAAACATCGCGCTGCTCTTAAAGTTGTTATGGATATCGCCTTGTATTATTTCAGCGGCAGTGACAGCAGATTATTTTTAAAAAAGGTGACACAGATATAAGGAACACCTTTAGTCCTGGTGCTCTGTAGCATCCGTTTCTAGCCTTGAACTCAACTAGCTCCCTTTAGAAATGAGTTTCTGCCTCATTGGGACCAGGTTTTGGTCTCTATGAGGACTCCTAGTCGTGAGAAAGGTCAGTGTTTATGCCAGAGAAGGTCAGTAAACACACGACTATTCTTCTACTGCATTGATTTCCATTCATCTAACCCTAAACAAGCCTTAAAATATCCATCTGGATTTTTTTGTTTTGCTTTTTTTAACCATAAAAGGGCCAGAAAACGTGCTTTTGCCCATTTTCCCGGAATAACGTTCAATATCTGGCAGTTATTTTACAAATGACTGCGTGTTATAAAAGTGTTTTTAACGTCTTATTGAGAAAAAAAACACTGTATGAGTCTTTTTTGTCTCAAATGTGCAAAAATAGGCCAAAAAAAAGAGGAAACTATGTCCAGGCAGGTTTTTTAATACACTCACCTCTCTGGTGACAAAGACGCTGATTCGCCAGCTTCCTGCAACAGCACGAGTGGTGAAATTACCGTAATAACCACATGTCGGTTCCGATGTGCAACTTCTAAGCTTTCAGAAACGATAGCACATGCCGTCGCGTAATTCAGGTGTGCATCATCAACGGGTAACGCCCATATTTGATGTGTGGGAGTATACCAGGGCCTTTAAAGGGTTAACCAGTTCCTCAGAAATTAGGTTCTGCCTTATTATCGACCAGGTTTTGGTTTCTTAAGAGTGCTACTGTACTTTAAAGGTATCAAATACACACACACACACACACCATTAAATCATAGCACAGGGAGCTTATGTGCTTGACACATAAACTCCATATTAAGATACGGTTTGCAAAAGAACAGAAAGAAGACGTGGTTTAAAGGAAATGAATGAGAGGTGAAAAGGCAACAGAAAGAGGCAAAGGAGCCAGAACAGCTAATAACAGAAAGCAGTGGGTGTGAAACGCTCGGCTAAGCAGCGCCGCATGGATCTGCCTTCCCTGTCTGAGGAGAGCTGTGTGTGTGTGTGTGTGTGGAAAGCGGAGTGAAACCAACGCTGTGGAACTGGATCAGCACTCAACTGTGCTTTTTTTTATAACGTTCTTATCCGAGATAGAGACACATGACAGGTGTATCTTAAAGGAGCTACGCAGACAAGAAGACGTATAAGTAAAATAAGCTGTCGTCGTCATATATTATTGGTAATGTTAAGAGAGTCATAATAAGTTACATATGAAAGGCTTTCAAAAACAAATCTAATTAAAAAGGTAGAAAAATAATGAGAACCAGTTGCCATTTTCACTTTCTTAAAACAAAACATTAAAAAAAAAGAAAGAAATGAACTTACTAAAACTGCATTAAAGTTTTGGTCGCGTTTATTTTTAACCGATATGACTCAACCGTGCAGAGAACTTCGCGTTCCCGACTCAAGGTCGCACATTAAAACTCGGAGAGACTGTTTCGGATACGGGCGTGATATTTGGCGCTCGGGGAATTCTTTGTACATTAGGTTTTTTCTTTAATGATAACATCACAGATAATTACCTCTGCCAAGGAGGTTTTGTTTTTGCCCAGGAAACTCGCACAGATAACAGCGGGTTCTGATGACATTCATTCTGCTGAGGTAGGTTAAAGCCTGTGGAAAAGAAATGACTAGAATTCAGCACCGATCCGAGACAAACCTGACGACAGGGGAAAACAGCGTGTCATCGAGCTGTCAGATGCCAAACTAGTGATGTACCTCCTCAAACTCTGAGGTTTACTACGACATGGAAACAACAACGTTCATAACGTCAGACAGTGGCGGACGCGCATGCTGGGTTATGTGTGTCACGTCTTACCTGGGACTAAAGGAGCCTCTTGAGTCTGCGCCAGTCGGAGGAGAACCATCATGAAGAGGGCTGTGACCCCTGACCTCGTGCCACGCATTGTGCTGCTCACTGTCCTGGCATCACTCAACATCAATCTGGAGGGAAGAAGAAAAGTGAGGAGCGGAGATCAGTGATCAAGTTTCTTACACCAGAAAATGACTTTAGTAGAAGTTGAAGTCACTTTTTGTTTTTATATAATATTATTTAAGTAAAAGTCTTAAAGTATATGGCATTTACTGGACTTATGTGATGAGTTAGGATTGAGCCGTGGTGGCTCAGCGGTAGGGCGAGTTGTCTTTCAACTGGAAAGTTGTGGGTTCAATCAGTTGATGTTGCGGCGTGTGAATGGGTGAAAACTGAAGTGTAAAGCAGCTCATTAAGACATATAACTACAGACCATAATACCAACTCTTCACCTTCTGATTTTATTTGGTGGTAACAAAGATAGTTAGAGGAAATGTAGTGAAGTAAAAGTAAAAGTTGCAAGAAATATGATAAATAATGTAAAGTACTGACACGTGAAAGGGTTGTGGGTTCAATCAATTGATGTTGCAGCGTGTGAATGGGTGAAAACTGAAGTGTAAAGCAGCTCATTAAGACATATAACTACAGACCATAATACCAACTCTTCTCCTTCTGATTTTATTTGGTGGTAACAAAGATAGTTAGAGGAAATGTAGTGAAGTAAAAGTAAAAGTTGCAAGAAATATGATAAATAATTTAAAGTACTGATACGTGAAAGGGTTGTGGGTTCAATCAATTGATGTTGCAGCGTGTGAATGGGTGAAAACTGAAGTGTAAAGCAGCTCATTAAGACATATAAATACAGACCATAATACCAACTCTTCTCCTTCTGATTTTATTTGGTGGTAACAAAGATAGTTAGAGGAAATGTAGTGAAGTAAAAGTAAAAGTTGCAAGAAATATGATAAATAATGTAAAGTACTGACACGTGAAAGGGTTGTGGGTTCAATCAATTGATGTTGCAGCGTGTGAATGGGTGAAAACTGAAGTGTAAAGCAGCTCATTAAGACATATAAATACAGACCATAATACCAACTCTTCTCCTTCTGATTTTATTTGGTAGTAAGAAAGATAGTTAGAGGAAATGTCGTGAAGTAAAAGTAAAAGTTGCAAGAAATATGATAAATAAAGTAAAGTACTGATACGTGAATTTCGTATTTGTACTTTGTGATGTTTCTGGAGTGAAAAATGTGAAGTCGACGAGACGCCAGAATACGAGCGAAAAAACAGCGATTAACGAACGCATCGTGACCATAATAAACCAAAACATCTAATTTCTGTCAACACTTTAAAGCATTAATGAACACGAAGCTGTCGAGACGCGCGTCGCCTCACTTCCCCATCGAGCTCCGCTGCGTCGTAATTATATGGCGGGGGAATCCATAGCAAGAGAGTTCAGTGCTCCAACGTTACGGGAGATTGTGAATCGACTTCTTTTTCCCCACTTCATGCTAAACTTGTTTGTTTTCACGCGCACACACACACACACACACAAAAGCCTCTGTTTGAAATTGATTCCAGACAGGTGAGACAAAAGTGTCAGAGTTTAGTGGTGTGTGCAAGACGACGCTGCCACGCTGACACCGCCCGCGTGCGGTGACAGCGGCCGTCTGTACAGCATGGAAATAAAGCGGAGGATTCTGGGGATCAGCCATCTGTGGAACAACCTGTTCACCCTTGTTTGATTACATCCAGCAGGCCACAGCAGGCTCGGCTGCTCCTTGTCCTGTATTCCTCTCTCTCTTCCTCGCGTTTCACACACTCCTCCCTGCACTGCTTCGCACTATGATTTCTCCCTTTGCAGCCTCTTTTACCAGGCGTGACATACTCCTCGAAATTGGATATGCTTCAGGTAAAATATGATGGACTGGCTTTATCACAAATTCCAAGGCGCTACACAGTGGAGGAGCCTTTTTTTTGAGATGATGAAGAGCATTTAATATCGCCTCTTCAATAAATAAATAAATAAAGGTTTTTAAGTAGTAGACCGATGTGATAATAGAAGGAATGCTCTGTTAGCAAATGAGTTTTGCTCAGAGTAAACCACATTTTTCTCTCTGTAATACACATACTAGGAATGGTTCAATATCACTTTTTTTTTACTGTCGGATTCAAAGTGGACTTTTCTGGTTTGCTGGATGAGGCCGACTTGGAAGTAACAATATACTGAATAGCACTCAATTTGAATGGAAGTAAATGAGTAAATATCTCAATCGCTCGTTGTGGTTCTACAGTTTCCATTTAGTTCCCATGTCTGTGAATTTCTGCTCGACAAACCCTCAACATTATGATGATGCCACAACCGCAGCTGCCATTTGGTCCCAAAGCAGCATCACAACCTTTATTTCCTAACAAATATCCCATACAGTCTTTCACCTCTAGCTGTTGTATATGATATTTTGGCAGTTACCATTTATAATAACCGCCGTTTCCAAAAGACAGTGCTCCAAATGCTGTGTGGAAGACATTTGCAGCCTTTACACATGTCCTGGGGGCCACACAAGTGGTGCATTGTTGCCTCACCGCAAGAAGGTTGGTGGTTTGAGTACCAGTCTGGACCGGTCTGTGTGGAGTTTGCATGTCCAAAAACACCCATCTTCTACCTGAGGGTCGCTGGTGCCAATCCCGGCTGACATGGGACAAAAGGCAGGGTCACACCCTGGACACCAGTCCATCGCAGGGACACATAGAGACAAACAACCATCCACTCTCACTGACTCACTCAACTATGGTCAACTATGGAGTGTCCAATTTGCCAAATCCCCAAATCCAATGCTGTCCAAGAACATCCATCCATCCATCTTCTACTGCTTTATCCTCCACAAGAGGGTCATGGGGGGTGCTGGTGCCTATCCCAGCTGACATAGGGTGATAGGTTGGGTCCACCCTGGACAGATGGCCATATACAGAGACAAATGCCTAATCCCCCAAACCTGCATGTCTTTAGACTGTGGGAGGAAACCGGAGAACCCAACATGCAAACTCCATGTAGAAAGGCCCTCGTTCCAACCAGGACTCGCACCCCCCTGGGTCTTCTCTGTCCAAAAACATGCAGAGGTTAATTTAACTTATCATCTAAATTGTCTGTGGGTGTGAATAAGTGGTAATTCATCTCTATGTTGGCCCTACGTCAGCTGGGATTGGCAGTGTCATATGTGGAGGATACAGCAGTAGACGATGGATCAATGAATATATGAAGGGTTTACAGATCAGAATTTACTTTACACCCCTAACAAATTGTTACACTTGTACAATGTTCTCTTTCCATTAATGGCTGTGATGGGGGGTCATCATCCAAGTGAAGGGTTGGGGTTTGATCCCCCCGATGATTTCCTGGGCAAGACGCCCAAACCCCACATTACTGACCGCAGCATTGACTGTGGTAGTATCATTATTCTTCTTATTATTATTATTATATAATACATTCAGTATTATATAACATGTGCTCCGTGAATCTGTAAATGAATGAGCATGACTGGGTGAATGTAGTAATTCAACGCACCCCAAGACTAAAGCCGCTATCTCAAGACAGACCGTTTACCGCATGTGTTAAATGTCCCTTTAATTCCCCCCCAAACCTTTACATTCATACGAAACCAAATGAGCCAATTATTTTTCACTTTGTCACAGCTCCTTCTTTTTTATGCCACCCACCTCTTCTCTCTCTCTCGCTCCTCTGTGTAATAGGTTTGAAAGAGAAAGAGGGCACTGGCATACCAATTTACTCTTTTTTTTTTTTTTCCCTTTTCCCAATCTTATCTGCAGGTACTCAGCGGACACTCTAGCTCCTCTTTATATGCATTTCTTGGTCTCAGAATTAGAAGAGGCTCCCGACAAGCCCGTCTATCAGATCTCAACTATGGGGAGCTCGTTGCCGCCATGCGTGTTATCAGCCCTCTCTCATGCCTCCAGTGTCACAGCAGAGCTGAAGAATTACCTGTTGTGTTTGGACAATTGCTCCATTTGCATTTGGTAATGGCGAACGTGTTCCCTCGCCGAATGTCTGTGATAAAGAAGCCAAACAGTCTAGAACGTGCACCTTCACAATGACCAGTCGAACCAGCAGCAGCGCACCGAGTCCTGCCGCTGCTGGAGGAAGAGGAGCGGACTGGGTTCACCCATTTTTTCTTGATAATAGTGTCAGATAAACACTGCATCATCCCTTCGCAGGCAATCTGATAAATACCCAATTACCAGCCAGGAGATGGCTGTGGACACTAGGGGTCTTTGGTTTAGGGAATGTGGCGGTGAGACGGGCCTCCTTAACCCAGAGGCAAATGTTGCGGAGGAAGGACTCTCCGGTTCAGCTCATCACCCTGCACCCGTTTGATTAATGAAAGAAGGCGGACGAGAGATAACGGAAGATTCATTCCAGCGGAAAACCACAAACACGAAGATGCATCACGGTGCAATCAATGGCCATTTCTCCGTCGCCGCTACTCAGCCGGCCTCCGTCAAAGGAAATGAGCGTGTTCTACACGGCGCGGTTTCAGCGGCTTCCTCTCGCTTTGGCGACCAATTCTGCCGGAGACGAACGAAAAGGCCCTTATTGTCCGTCCTTATCTGACTCAGTAACTGTCGAAGGGACTGAAGCCAATTAATCAGCGGTGACAAGAGGCATTGCTGCTGGCTCACTGACCAACTCCCACAAAGACAGGAACCATCAGCAGAGCAGCCGCTGCCCACTAATTGATTTTATTGGACGTCTGCTAATCCAAGACGCTGTCATTTAGAGCGTGTGGTTTCTCCTCATGACAGAGGTCAGACGGTGGTGGAGAATGGAACTTTTCCACTCGGTCTCGCAGATGACAGAAGTTCCTCGGATGCACCGATGACAGACAATGCCCACGAAGCGGGGCGAGAGAGCGAGGTGAATTATTTAAAAACCAGGGTTTGGAGGTAAGTTCTGGAGAGGGGACTCTTGAGAATAAGAATGAACTTCTTATTACCTCTGACTGGAACCTCTACACCCTCACTGCTTAATCCGTTTCCCTTTCATCTCTTCTCTGCCTTTGAGCCTCTGGAGCACACTTGCACATTCTTCACACTAAAAGACCAAACGAAAGGCAGAGGAGGAAGCAAAGGCAGAAGGACACGGCGGAAAGCAGAGAGTAAGAGAGTCCAAACATTCAAAAGAATGCTTTTTGAATAGCTTCCATGTGTGTAGCAGCTCTCCTGTGAGAGCTTTCACAACGAATGTGTGTGTGTCTCTCTTTTCATTTAAGCACACATGTTAACTAATGAGAGCATTCACACTTGGCTGTGTGAGACACACATCTCCCCTGAATAGACCTATTTCTCATAGAAGCCACGCACATGTACTGTGTTTTTTTTCGAATTCAGTCAATATAAATCACTGCAGAAGCTGAGGAGAGACGAGTTAGGTTTCCATCACCTGCAGAACCTAAATATCGCAATGAAAAACTGGCAATGGAAATACGCGAACGTGTAACAGAAACACTTTGGAAGCCTTTACACGTCATCGACATCACCGGACATGGCGTAGGGGCGTCACATGACCAGTTCACTTCAGACTACAGCATGTCGTTTACGCGCCACTTTCGTCGTCTGGTGAAAACAATCAGTGGGCAGCAATCGAGATAGCTGTTTCAAAAACATCTCCCTCGAAGTAGGTACGATGAGAGTTTGCGAGATGTCGAGAGACTATTATATTTAGATTCAGTTAAGTTCCTTTAGTTGACCTGTATTCTGCTCACGATTTATATTACTTTCCCCCTTTTCTGTCAGTGTTTAAATTTTGCTGAATAAAAGCATTTCTCCAGACACTGCATATTCTTTTCTCTGTTGCATTTACTCCACAGACTTCCAGGTTTCGGCAGTTCTGTGTACATCTATATGGTATTTTCGCCACGACGCTAAAACATGTGCACGCCTCACGGCCATTAAGACGGTAGCGGCTAATTAAGAAACACATGTACAGCACATGCTTTTTTGTTATACAGTAGTTCCAGCTGAACTATAAAAAAGTCTGAATATAAAACAAAACAAAAATAATTCATGGACATTATTTCTCAAATGTCAGAGAATAGATTTAACATTTAACATTAAACTGGTAACACTTTACAATAAGGTCATCTAATGATGAATTAATCATTAGATAATAGTTAAATTATCATTTAGCCTATGACCATTGTAAACTAAGCATCAGTTAATAGCTAATAATCACTTAACTAATAGCTAAACATAAAATGACCTAATCATTAACTAGCCAATAACTGATGATCAAATGAATAAACTCATTTTACTTTACGATAAGTTAAAAGTGTTACCACTAAATTTGACACCATTGTTCTGACACTGAAAACTATTTAGGCGACGGTGGCTCAGCGGTAGAGTGAGTTGTCTTTCAACTTGAAGGTTCAGGGTTCGATTTCCGGCTTCGCTCGTCTGCGTGCCGGTGTGTCCTTGGGTAAGACACTTAACCCCACGTTGCTGCTGACGTGATGAATATGATGCGTTGTATGAAAGCGTGAGTGAATGAGTGTGAATGGGTGAATGGCAAACCTATAGTGTAAAGCAGCTTTAGTGCTATAATGAATACAGACCATTCACCATTACAATATGTATGTAAAAACTAATATACTGTCACCCATTTAGATTCAATGGGAGCATAAATATCTAAAATCTGCACTTAATAACTTGACCAAATTCAAATATACACTCAACTCACACATTCCCATGTAACTATCATGCAAGAACTAAGGGGGTTTTGTAGACACACAAACAGAGTGTGTTGTTGTCGTGTTGTGCTATGTCCGCGTCATGTTTTGACGTATGGCTCCGGCACCGCACGAGCACGCCGTCCTCCATCCTCCGTGTCACCATGGCTACTCCTCCCTCATATACACTTACTTAGGCGTCTCCACATGCGAGCACTACATCATGCTCCGTCACTTCATTACAATGAAAGGATTAACCCGCGTGGCATCTGTAACGGGATCGCTGCATGGAAGGGCCGGACAACACGAGGCTGAACGTGCCGCTCAAGCTACGAATCACCTGTGTTCTCAGAGGGGGAGAGACAGTTTGGACAGACGGGGAAAAGACACAAATATGAAGTCTTTAGAACGTCCGAAGCACACGTTCATTCTGCTGTCCTAGTTTTTGCTTATATCATCAGCAGCGTACGTCGTGTAAGGAAGAGTATCAGGGCCACATGTACAAAAAATAAATAAGCATGAATTCAGAGATTAAAGTCTGGCTTTTTTTTAATCTCAGAATTATGACTTTTTTCAGAATTATGACTTTAATTTCAGAAAAAAAGTCATAATTCTGAGATTAAAGTCATAATTCTGAGATTATTCTGACTTTAAATTCCGAATTCTGACTTTAATCTCAGAATTATGACTTCTTTTTCCAGAATTATGACTTTTTTCAGAATTATGACTTCAATTTCAGAAAAAAAGTCACAATTCTGAGATTAAAGTCATAATTCTGAGATTATTCTGACTTTAAATTCAGGATTATGACTTTTTTCTGATATTAAAGTTACTTTTTTCCTCAGAATTGTGTTTTATGATTTTTTTTCTTTTTTACATGTGGCACTAACACTCTTCCGTAGTCATGTATAATGGACTGGTCACATAAATGTTTTTACTGGTTAATTCCTTACGCCAATGAACGTTTTATAATGTGGAAAAGACGTTAAAATTGCCACGAGGCATAAAGACTCTTCTTCTTCATCAAAAAGTGTCAAAACGATGATATGAGGGGGAGAAAAAAAACAAAACAAATTACAATAAATGAGACGGAGGTGAACGCGCCGCAGTGTGACCGCAGAGATGAGCTCGGTCACATGAGGCCTCACCACAGTGATCCGTCTTCTCATGAATGTGATCTGTGATAAATTAAAAGCTGATTATTTCCCGGAGGGAGAAGCCAAGCTCGCCCCCAAAAACCATTGCACCCCATCCCTCTTCCTCCTCCTCCCCCCTGACACTGTTGGTGATGGATTAGTCCACACGCCTGCACTGTGGACCTCTCCCCACTGACTGCACAGCCTCGGACGCCACAGGCCTAAGTGCCTCCCATCAAGATGCCATCGATGACAACTCTTAATTTATTTGAATAAATGCTCAGGCTTCTCTTTAAAGGACAATTCCATTTATTTCACGAGACAGATGGATGACTCTTTGATTTTGCTAAAGTAGCATTACCGTACGAGCGTCCAATCTCTTTAGCACTCATACTGGAGGGGAAAAAAAATGCCAATGATTTTTATTTTGACAGGAAAATGATTGTATAAAAATGTTGTATAAGAGCAGCTGGTTCTGTATGTTTTAACTGATGACCATTTTATGATTCAATGCAACAGTTTTATAATAACAAATAATGCACAGTTAAATAAACATTTACTGAGCAACACGTGTGTGAGTTGTTGCTACGATCTGATATGATATATTAAATAAAAACACATGTAAATAAACTGGGTATATAAAATATGTGGAATCGGTCGCCAAAAACTACCTTGTGGAAGTTTTAGTGACAAATCAGCACCTATCAAGTTCCATGATTGTGTATCATGTTTATTTTTGTTTTTATTTAGGATCTCTTTTAGTCAGAAACACAGACACTATCTTTAAAATGTGCTCAAAAAAACAAAACATTTGAACACAGACAAGCCTGAACTCCGAGTGTTAAAGTTATTCAGGGTTAACAGATTTTAAATTTGAAGATCAGACTGTAAACTATTCCAACTCCTAAATCCACAAAATTAAGATTACGACATCCAAATTTACTTCCACAAGTAAAAAGCATGGTTTAATATTTGGCCAATTAATTACAGTCTACCAATAGTGTTTATTCAAGAAACGCAAATGTCAGCCTGATTAATCCGTCCACCTCCAGTTTCATGATTCAAACAAACGTTATCCTGTGTTACATTCAGTCACCGCATTATAATACGCAGTGAGAGCAGCGTGACAGGCTGATTCCCAATGAGCGCTGTCTCTCAGTGAAAGCGCCTGATTGCAGTCAGAGCTCAGGTGCGACGTTCCTGAGCCGCCGCAAAGCCCAGCTTTTTTACATTACAGGCCCATTCACATGTGTCTGAAGCATTTTTCCTGGGTCGGCATCATTTGGATGGCCAACGGTGGCAATTTGTCTGAGGTGATTGGGTCTGCCTGGGCGGGAACAAAGGCGGTCACTCGCACCTATTGTACTCTTTTGTGTCCCATATGTCAGAAGTCGGCGGCACAAACAATGCGGCGACCGCCAAGAGCACAATATTCATTATCTGCACTAGAATCACTGTCATTATCGGCCCCCCCAATCATTGCTCTAATTACAAAAGTTGCTTTGTAAGCAGGTGGATCACGCAATGTTAATTACACCCACGCACAACGTGGCCAGCGCATGTTCAAATGCCACTCGCTATTGTGCCGCGCACAAAAGCAGCACGCGCGCCACCCTCCGCCACACGCAGAGCGATGCCAAGTCCCACTGCGGTTGATTTAAAACCCTCATGGTCACAATTACACTCTTGTCATTAATATCACCTCAATATTAATAGCCGTAATAAATCACTCTTAACCAGATTATGCGACATAAACCAATACGTCCGTGTGCTCGGCAGTAATTGATGAACCTCCGCCTATAAACTTGTCAATCTCATGAGTTAATTTTAACTATACGCCACCGGCCGGAGGAAGCTGAGCTGCAGATATTTGCAGAGATTTATGACTATTTGATGTGATAAAATGTGGCTGAAATGTTGAAAATAAGTCTCATCAGATCAGTGGATATTGACAGTTATCGCTATAAAATGTCAGATCTTAAAAGACTGATTCTGCCTCTGGCTGAAATTTGAAGAAAAGCGCTTTATTGTGCGGTTTAAAACTTATTTAAAACATTTCAGATATTATTTAAATGGCAATAATGACTTTGCAGTGCACTTTGTTTATACTGTGTATGTGTTGTCATTGTAAATATTGTTTGTGTTTGAAATAAAAACAACTATCTATCTATTGGACAGCAGCTAGCTAACTACAAAGCTAGCTAATATAGCATCTATCTATCTATCTATCTATCTATCTATCTATCTATCTATCTATTGGATAGCAGCTAGCTAACTACAAACCTAGCTAGATATAGCATCTATCTATCTATCTATCTATTGGATAGCAGCTAGCTAACTACAAACCTAGCTAGATATAGCATCTATCTATCTATCTATCTATCTATCTATCTATCTATCTATCTATCTATCTATCTATCTATCTATCTATCATCTATCTGATAACAGCTAGCTAACTACAAAGCTAGCTAAATATATCATCTATTTCTCTGTCTATCTGATAGCAGCTAGCTAACTACAAAGCTAGCTAAATATAGCATCTATCTATCTATCTATCTATCTATCTATCTATCTATCTATCTATCTATCTATCGGATAGCAGCTAGCTAACTACAAACCTAGCTAGACATAGCATCTATCTATCTATCTATCTAAAACATATTGAGATTTTAACGTTGGTGATAATGGTGTTACTTCGAGAGCTCAATGTTTTCTCAGGTGCTAGTTGTTATAAAAATGTTTGAGAACCACTGTTATAGTGGAGAACTATGTACTATTATTGATAAAGCACTTTTCTGAACTGAAAAAGAAATCGATGGAAACTCAAAAAACACAATGCATAACAAATTGTTGCGTTATTAAATCCAAAAAACGTCATAAAAACAGTAAAGGAAGTAAAACATGAACAAATAAGTGAGAATACACTGTATATGATTAGGAAAAATAAGTAAACTACATAAAAATAAAGTAATATAATATAACTAAGATAAATTGAATGCTAAATATTTATACATTGTCACCCACATTGTCACCCATACGTAAAGATTTCTGGAATAAACACCAACCATGGACACATACACACAACCTCAGACAAATGAACTCCTGCTGAGGAATCACCACGACCACAATGAAATGTGTTCACCTCAAGACTAATGCATCATTGAAGAGCGCATGGAACTGCAGGCATGTACGTACGCTCCAAGCCCCAAACGCTCTGCAGACACGCAAATCAGTGAATGTGGAAGATGCTTAACAAAACTTATTGTTGGAATGAATCAGCTGACATGAAGCAGACACGGGAATCACACCGTAAAGCCATAAAAAAGGATGGATATTGGGAACAAACCCACACAAACCTTACATTTTACTGACCAACTCACTCACCTATATTACTACTTCCACATACAAATGCATCAAAGGTGTTTGAAATTGCATTTTGTCACAAACCACATAAAGCAGACAAACGTCTGTGCATAAAACCCGGTTCTTGTTCTGTATTCCACGCAACGGTCTCGGCATGATTTCCCGCTCAAATGGCACAGCAAGTGCCGCTTTGCATCCATCACAATAAAGGTGCACTTTACAGACCCACTCTGGCAAATTAAATCCCTCCGAATAATATCTCCATCATTGCTGGATTTCTCTGCCCCTGACACAAGCATCTATTCTGGCTTTGGAGAAGGAAAGAAAGGGGTAAAAAAAAAAAGGAAAAAGCAGCACAGCAGAGGCTGCCAACTCATACAGACCTGCAACCACTGGGCAATAAAATGTGACATCAGCAATGGGAAAGTTAATAGTGTGTTTCAGATGCACTTTCTGGAGGACAGGAGCACCAGAGACTTCATTCACTGTAAGTGACAGTGGCTGGCAATCTCTCTCTGCCTCCCATATGCCCTTATGAATTTCAACCTGCTCTCTGCAATAACTTATAAATAGGTAAAGGCTTCCAGAGAGGCTTGTAATGTCTGGGTATGCGCGGCGTTTACTGCCTACTGTCTGCTGCGTTGATAGCGACAGCTTGTGTCGTTTGGTTCGTCCGTTTCGCCGCCGCGTCCGATGGCATACGGCGGTTTGCGGCGAGTGTCTGCTGCTGGTAATTGTGCGAGGGCTTCATATGATTTTCCCAAGTTTGAGGAGCTTGTTTGGGCGCCGGGCTGTCAGCTGTCAGCGCCTGCAGCCGAACAAACAGCATATAGAGACACACAGACGGAGTGAAGACAACATCACTGCGGGCGTCTCGTTCAAGCTGGGCCACAGGCATTTTCTCCTCTCTCTGAAAAATAATCTGATATACGTATATCCATTACTGCACATGGACTTAGCTGGATCATTTTTCTTAAATGTCCAGTTTGGTGGGTTTATTGGTAAAAAATTGATATAAGTGTATACTCCCATATGGTGCTTTTCCATTATACAGTTCTAGCACTACTCGACACCGATTGGTCAGAGAGCGTCGTCACTGGAAGAGTCATGCGCGCGACGTCCGACACAAGAGTCGAACCGAAACAATGCCAAACTGTAGATGAGTTAAAAGCAAATGTCTAAAATCTGGTGTATTTAGCGACCGTGAGCCGAATCACAACCCGTTGTATTTCAGGTCAGTGACAGTGTCGGACCAAATCTTTTTAATAAACTGATTCTAAGTTTATTTTGTGCCTTTTATTCTTGTCTAAAAATTTGAAAATGAAAATAAAATAAACGGATTCTAATGATTCAGTGACACCGAAAACAACTGCTGTTGCTTTCCCTACCCTTAAAATGAGCCTCTTACATGTACTTTAAGTAGTATACTCAATTTCTGCCAATAAAGCCCCCCAAAAATGTAACACACTTGAACTTTAAGTCAACCTATTGTCAAAATCTTCCCGATTTATTCTCGGAGAGTTTTAAATGTCAGGAATTGCACTCTTCACCTGGTGAAATTAGGAGAATGGGATCTTCTGTTGCTCTGCAGGGGGGCTTTGTCAAATCAGAGACAGGTGATGACGATGATGACATGATCGTTTTTTAATGGGGGTTATCGCGGGCTTCAGAGACACAGAATTGACTGTTAAAAGCGGTGGGCAGAGTGTCTAATGAAAGATGATTTTTGAGTTGCACGACGGGAAGTGTGGGAGCTTTTGATGCTTGAATCTCAAAGCCTGGATATATATTTCCACCTCTGCCTCCTCAGATCTGGCAATTTCATTTTAAAATTGTCTCCTGCGAGTGGCCTGGCTTTATGAAAGCGCAGTAATTGGTTAACCCTTTATATATATATACTTTCAGAGAACTTTGATTGACTGGTATTTTATACATTTTAATGCCAGTAAAAGGAAAAATATCGTGTATTCATGTTGTTAAGGTAAATCTGACTTAGAGGCTTTTGTCTGGGAAGAAAAGCCTTTGTTTGTGTCAGGACATCCTGGTTTAGAGCAGATTTAAACTTGTGTAATTGGTGGAGTTTTTTTTTTTTATTTCTCCCTTGAAACATTTAAACCACTTGGCCGTGTTAAACTTCCATGCTCCAGAAAACAGCTGTCAGAGATGGAAAGCGTGATATGAGACATGAAAACTGTGCATGGATGAGGAAGCCGCGAAAGGAGGATCGGGACAGAGTGAGAGAAGCTCAGGTAGATAATGAGAACACAGTGGGTTTGCACTGGCTGGGCGTCGACAGACAGGAGCAGCGGTCCCGAACGTGTACGTGGTTCAACAAGAGTCTGACACGGCGAGACCTGCTCGACGGGACTCGTCAGCACATCATCTCTCCATGAGGATTTCATCACATTAGCCTAATCCAGGCGCACAGATAACAGCAGCAGCAGCAGCAGCAGCGACGGTGGCGCGTTCACGGCCCGAACCATTCAGCAACAACAACCAATTACAGCTATCACGCATACTGTAATTAGCGAGAGTGACTGACTTGAGCCTGCGTGTAAAAATCATGTTATCCAGATTACAAATTAGCACATTCATCTAATTAGCCGACGTGCTTCATTAAAGTTAATATATTATGATACTCCAAAATCCGGAGATTACAACACTCCGTGGTTCTTGTTAATTAGAGTAGAGTTTTCCAACACGGGGGGCTCGACCCCCCCCCCCACTGTGGGGGGAGGGCTCAAAGCTCCACTGGGGGTTAAAAGAGCCCTCTTGAATTTAAGAGTGTAATATTTTCCTAATCTTAAATGTAGATTACTCAGCAGTATTTTTGTGAGACGTTGAAAGCTGCAGTGCAGGAATTTTGATTATTTTTTATGTTATTTTCCTCAGGCTCTGTCAAGCAATGCCATCAGACGTGATTGAGGGTGCACTTGTGTGTGTACAGAGCAGCAGTGCATGGGCGGGCGGTGCGCGAAGCACTTATCCCGTCAAACTGCTGGATGACTAGGATTTTCGAGCAACTTTTGAGAACTTGTCACGTGCACCTCTTTGTGCTTTCAGTCATACGCGAGGCGGTTTGCGGCCTTGTCGCGTTACAAGCGCCATCTCGCTGCTGTCTCCGTCTGTATCGACACAAAACGAATCACTTCCTCAGCACGGGAATGGTGCCAAGCGACATGAGACTGAAACGCTGCTACACTGAGAAACAAAGGGCACATATCAGGCATTTGTTCATATTTAAGTTTTTTAAGATGTGTATACAGTACAATTAAAAGTAATTTCACTTTTGTATAAAAGTTTCTTAAATGAAGGGAAAATCACTTTTTCAATCTGATTTAATTCAATGATATGTATATATACAGTATATCATTGAATTAAATATATATATATGTATATATATATATATATACATATATATATATTTAATTAATCTGTACTAATCCTGAAAAAAACAACCCAAGAGAATCCTGAGGAGAATATTCATTGTATCACAGAGGACTTTCACAAATTGACTCTGCTCTCACATAGTCCACAGAGCTGCATTTACATCAGTTGGCTCATTACAGTATGGCATGGCGATGAGGCCAGCTCCATTATTAATGGGGGTGTTTTGAAAGAAAAGCACTGCTTGAAATTTGTCGTCGGAGCACGATATAAATCAGAGCGACAGACTGTAGCTTCCTAAGATGTTACCTCATATCTCACTCCCTGAAATAAAAATCTGCACTCCATCTTTTGAAATGGTGACCCACCCTGACGTCTCTGATCTGTTTTATAATTTGAGAGCATGTGAGGACGGAGATGTTTTATGGAACATGAGACAAAACATCCAAAGTGCCAAAGTTTTCCTTTTATCAGTTTTAAACTAGCAGAGAGTTATTGGTATTACTCTCATAGCTGTAGCCTACACTAAATATGAAGCTACAGCATATGAGCATGGCTTATCATGACGGAAAAGAGAGGTGTAGCTTAGCTTAAGTTAAACAACAGACTAAAAACAAAAGGAAAACAGCTAGCATAGGTTATCTTAGCTTAGCAAACAGACTGAACACAGAGATACAGGGCTATATTAGCTTAAGTTAAACATATAAAAACAAAATGAAAACAGCTAACTAAAGTTTCCTACGGTTAGCGTACAGACTGAAAACAGAGGTACATAGCTAGCTTAGCTTAAGATAAACGTACAAACCAAAAACAGAAGGAAAACAGCCAACTTAGGTTACCTTAGGTTAGCATACAGGCTTAAAACGAAGGTACAGAGCTAGCTGAGGTTACGTTAAACATAGAACACCAGAAGGAAGACAACTAACTGAGTTTACCGTAGGTTAGCTGACTAAAAACAGAGGGAAGCTGTTGGCTAAATTTAGCAAGCAGACTGAAAGCAGTGATATACAGGGCTTGCTAAGCTTGAGTGAAGCATATGGACAAAGGGAAATGGCTAGCTTTGGATAGCATATATGCAAGGAGAAAACAGCTAGCGTGTCTGTAGCTTTAAATTAATACTTCATGTGATTTTGTTGAATGACACAGTCGAGGCAAATTCCCCGTAAGGATTCACTATGCAGATAAATCCAAACTTTTTATATGCGGCCCACTTTATTAACTTTTAATGAGCTGAGCAAAGTGTAACATTACTATTTATTACTATTTTTACTGGCATTTCTATGATAATATTATAGGTTAAACCGTGGCAGTTTCAAGTGACATTATGGGTAATAAATGAATCACCATGTCATTGTATGCATGTATTATTTTATAAATCATGTGTAACATTTCAGAAATCATACACTGTAAGGCTGAGAAAAATTCTGCACGTTTATTTGACGACAAAAAAAAGATATATAATGAATATTCTGAATATTGGTCAGCACTGCAACAAACTAAAACCTGACCTTATTAAATCTCCAAAAATAACATGTCAGAAAAGCAGGCCCTGTCATGTTGCCCTGCCTGTAAACCACAATTGATGCGGCACCTGAAACCCGCAATAAACTGCAGCGATTCTTCAACAACAATCACAGCGTCTGTCATTTTTTTAATACGTCTCCATGGTGATCCTCTCAAAACACAGCGGCAACGCTTCAATTACAGATGCATCTCTGTCATTAAATTTCCTCTGCTCATTCTTAAAAGCTTTGCCGGGTGCGTTCTACTGCTTGGAGGTTAGAGATGGGAACGAAAATGTCACCCAAACAAAAGCAAGCACAGGACTAGAGGGGGAATTTTCTATTAATAAGACTTTCATAAAAGGTACGACACATAGGATTGTTCCTCCTTTTCTCAGAATGCAGTCTCGGGGATCAACAGGCTCCAACAGAGCTAAGTGGGGGGAAATGAAATTATTCAAATCCAGCAATACAGAAGATTAATGTTGCTTTTACAGTTTAGATCATATTTAGAAGCAACTTTGACAGTTTTGAAGCATTACTTTGAAAATTGAATACATATTCCTAAAAATAAACATGGTGGATTTACAAACGTACCCTTAATTTGAGGTAAGGTCTGCCTAAAATATCCTTTTACAGGGAGAAAATGGAAACAATGGAACAGTAATTGTAGTATTGTGGGTACACCTATACAGCGATGAGGTAGCAAGTATGAAAATACAGTTGTTGAAGTGTCACTGAAGTACTACTTTTGATATACAACAGACACTTGATGTGCTGATGAGTGAAATATGACAGCTTTTAAAAGGTTTATATAAGAGTTCTTTGTGCATTTAAAATGATGTTTAACAGCTCGTCAAGGCCTCTGGCTTTGTCATACATGTATTCACCTAAAAGAATAGCACTTCTCCGGGGAGCTTAATTGACACTGACAGCTCAATAAAGTTATAAAACCATAAGTGGACAAGGTTTGTGGAAGAATTGAAATAACAATTGGGGTTTTTATGAGTTCAAACCAATCAGCAACTTAAGATATTGGCAATTTTCACAGGATTTAACACACATGCTTAAACAGACAGCGTCCTAATTCATTTACCAGTGAGACTTTACCTTGAATAATTGGTCAGCAACCAGAAGGAGGCAGGAATGGTTGATAGCGTTTCAGATAATAGGCTTTTTTTTTTGCCAAATTGGATGTAGCACATTTTACAAAATTATTGTCTATTTCTTTTTGTAGGAAAGCCCGTTTTTTGGGGGGTAGGTTTTTGGCCTGAAGATGGTATCAGCTTATTGGCAGTCAGTGAAGTTTTTCTTCACCACATAAAACAACCAAAAACTAAACAAAATAAAAAATAAATAACTGGCTCAGTGACTCAAATGACTGAGAATTTAATTCCTACAGGAACTTTCCTTTAATGGTGATGAAAGACGCCGTCGGAATGGCTTTTCCTCGTTCTGTCTGTCCATAAAAAAGAAGTGTTTACATGGAAAATATGATGAGTGCACTCTATACCGTGCCAAAAACGTTCTGGGCTAATATGAAATCTCGTCCTGCAGATTTAGTACACGCAAAAAAACACAAACACAGACAGACTCGGAGGGGTTTTCCTGTCTCCCTGCACCCTGATGTAGATGGATGCCCCTCGCCCGCTGATCCTGAATCTACATCAGGTCATTACAATAAGCAAAGCGTGGCCCCAACGAAGCCTGCAAAGTGGAGGAAGCACAGCAGCTTGGGAGGAGCACTACTCTCCAAGCCCTGTGGGGAAACAACCTTGACACAGTCATCTGTCTTAGTTACACAGGAGTTAAACCTACTGACACACACACACACACACATGCGTGGGGATGAGGTATGGCAATCTCAGTGAGGCTGTTGTGATACTGCATTAAAGGAGCTAATAGAGTGCATCAGGAAATATTGAAAGTATCACAGGGAGAGGAGGACGTGGGGGGTGGGGGAGGGCGGGGTTACTTTCTGGTCAAGGTGCAGCAAGGTTAAGAAATAACCTGACTTCAGCACAGGTGACGTGTGACCCCGGGCGTCGGGTGAAGGTAATGTAGGGGAGACACATGCGGCGGGGAAGGTGAAGTGTGTGTTTGTGTGTGTGCAGGACAAAGGCGTCACTACAGTGAGCTCTCACTCAGTCACCCCAGGGGCCCGCATGTGTTTACGGAGCTGTCAGTCACGTGGTGGGGGCCACTCCCAGGAGACGCGGCCCACCAGGGCGATGAGAAAATAATAGCTCCTTCTGTCAGAGCTTCGAGGGACAGGGGGTCTGATGGACACCGCTGGGAATTAGGACCAGCCTCCGGGACACATCCCATCCTACACTTAAATACTGGCAGGATAGACCGTCTCACACGGGACCAGGAGGAGGAGGAGGAGGAGGAAGACGCGGGACTCACCCGTGATATCAATATCTATGCTAAAAAAAAAAACAAACACTCAATTTGTGGGACGTCCTTGTTTGTCTTGGTGGCGAGAAACACTTAAAACAGCCGTATATTCAGAAGGATGACGAGCAAGGATGTTGCAGCAACCGGTTGCTTTTTCTTTTCCGTTTCAAATGACTTTAGATTTAGATAGAAGTCTGATGGGTTTGATTTCAGGAGATCATAGCTTAAAGGGGTAACAAGGTGTAAAATATATCAAAAGACCTGTGTGTGCACACACCCATAATAAACTGTCTGAAGCATCTGTTTTAACATTTAACCTCATTTGGTTCTTATATCTGTAACAGCAACAGGCGGGGATTGAAAGGGAAAGGGTGTCTGAGAACCATCTCATTATGAGAGATAAATGACGAGTTTAAAAAATATTATATAGCTGAAAATATCCACCCACAGCGTGTACTATAGGGACAATTAGTCACATCCAGTTTAATATGCCTGTCCGATTTCAGTCATCTCAACTTTCCAAACGAGTCTCTGATGCAGATCCATGTTTTGCTTCTTAATGAGACATTTTTAAGAGTGGCCGGAACGCTTTCATCACATCCACCATGTACGACCCAGAGTTGCGGCTCGCTGTGTTTGGAAATCAACGAGCTGCATTACTCGGAATCGGAGTTTTGGGGAATCCAAATGTATTTCTCGAATGACGAACCGTGGTGGCGAGATCCGCGGTGTTGTCAGAGTGAACTTGTGAAAGTCATGTGTGCTTGATTTCCTTTCTTAGAAGATTTTTTAACAAATCCACAGGCTAATTGTCACATTTTATTTCTGAAAGGAAACAGCGATCGATGGCGGCCTGGCAGGAAGGAAATCAATCAGGTATGTTTGTTTTTTTAGTTTTTGGACACGGAACACTCTGAACAAATCCGCTTTAAAGACGAAGCTCCAACGCGCAGCCACTGCTCCATCCATGAAAATCAGACTTTAAATCAGGCCCGAAACCGCCATTAAAAGGGCTTGAAAGATAGCCGAGCCCGTCATTAGCACAAACACTCAGAAATCATCGGGTAGCATCTGTTTTCTGCACTTCCTCCCACATCAATTGCTCAGAGCAGCGCCTCAGGGAAGGAGGCGTACAGAGGGCTATTCCCCCTTCTCTTACCATGAATAACAATCTCTACCTCCAGGTAATTAAAGGGGACAAACGATGTCCACAGGGCTGGACCAGCCCATTATTAAGCAAAGTGACTATTACATAGAATGTGTACACACACACACACACACACGAGTAGAAATAGGCTCCTCACACATCAGTCTGGGAAACATAATGGTCATTGATTTTGAGTGGGCTCGCCGCGAACACGTTTCACTGTATCTATTACACGGATTAGTCCATGTATCTTTTTATCCACCTGCATTAATGCGACGCTGCACATTTGACGCTTTGTTCTGCAGCCTTTGTCCCCCGACGTGATGAGGGCGGTGCTCGTCACTTGATGACCTGTTGTGGGCGAACGGCTGGTCCCGACAAACTGAAATGACTGTATTATTATGACACACTACAAACGTGCGCTCGCAGGGGTTCCCGTCTTGAAAGACATCGGATTTCATGTGATCTGTCAAAGCCAAAAACGCAGAGATGCTCTACAGTCGGTGTCTGCAGTATTGACCAAGTGTGTGTTGTGATGAATAATAGAATTTGTGCACAGCTGTTGTCCCCACATGATGCTGAAATTTAATTGCCTTTCTTTTTATTCCTTTTTGGGACCATTTTGAATCTCTCAGAGCCAACGACGGAAACAGCTACGACAAAACAAAAATGTAAAAGGACATTTTCATCACTAACTTTACCTTAAAAAGTTTCCCCATGATTTTAAAACTGGCTTATACGTTAGCTTTTAAAGTTGTAAGTGTCAGTTGACAAAAAAAACAAGTCAATCTTTTTAGTTCAGAACCACAAACTGCACATTTTGATCACAATTATTATGCTATATTAACATAATCATTGTCTTACATTTAATAAAGTATCTTTTTACAAACCATATTGCAAACAACCTGAAATGTCTTGAGAAAAATAAGGGCAATTTCAAGTTTACCATTTACAAAGGCACAAAAACATTAAGCCACAGGTATTTGGAACTGAAAAATACCAGATTTCACATCATGACCTCACAGATCTCACAGAAACTCGCGGGATTTAACGTGACTTCAGAATACAAACAAGACTGTCGGAGTCGTCAGTTAAAAGCTGTTGTGTGCGACGTTTTGTGCTGAGAAACGCAAGAAATCTGTGGATGAGGCCGAGAAGACGGAATCAAGTTACGGTTCTAAACAAAAGTACGTAACATCCGTTTCCCGGTCGACTTGCTCTTGTTGGTTATTGCATGCGGGGCTCGTCGTAAAAAATATCACACATGTTTAATACTTATCGGGATGACTCTGATGTGCAAATTAGCACTAGTCTGTTAATCCCTCACACTACATGATAACTTGGCCAGATAATCTGTTCAAATCAGACTGAAATCAGAAGACACACACGATTGTTGGAAGGACTTGAATTTTCCAAACACCTCACCGTAGTAGTTTCTGCCCAATTTCACATGCCAGTCATTTTATCCTGGACGACAAGGGAAACTGTAAACTCAACAACAGTTGGTGGTTCAACCAAGATTTTGACAGCTGAAACTGGTGCCGGGCACGGAGCAGTGTTTCAAACTCAACGCGGTGGAATCCCACGTGCACCCGGCGTGAAACACAGCTGCAAAAATCAACCTGCCAACAAATGCCAGGTATTTCCCCAATTCTCTCCTACTCTCGTTTCCACAATTCCTCCACCTCCATCTCTGATACTGACCAGGAACAGCAGCAACAGATCTCTGGATAATATTCTCTGTACACATTTATTGTCCAATCAGAGTCTTAGATTTAATTCCAAGTGCCTTTAAAAGTCATTCTGTATTCTCACTGTATCTGGATTTTTTTTCTTTTTTTTTACTCATCAGATAAATTGATGAGGTCACAGAGGGCAGCTGACTGTGAGACACAGACGTGACACATCCATCGCCCTGCTGCATGCTGACTTTTCCCTCATCCAATTTGGAATTAGTTATTGACACCAAACATGTAGCCACTGCTGAGTATGCACAAACTTTGGCACTAACACCGAGTGTATCGCAAGCACATTTGCATGACTGTAATTACGCGGCGGTTTCTGAAAGCTGAGACGCTGCACATCAAAACCGACCACGTGGTTATTACGGTAATGTCACCCGTCTTTGTCACCAGACAGGAGAGAGTTTTTGGACATTTGAGACAAAAACTCAAAGAAATGTTATTTTAAATATGTTTTATACTGTTCAAATTTCAAATTTAACACGCAATATCGTGTACAACTATGGTGTATTTTCTAAATAAAACATTCAATACAGTTAATACACTATTTTTAACATACAGCAAATTGTAAATAACAATTTAAACAATTTAATATGAAGAAAAACTAACATTTTATTTAGAACACCAGACTTTGCGTGTTAAATTTGAAATTTGAACAGTGTAATGTATGAAAAATTCACAACTTTTTTTATCCCTGTATGCAATTTTGAATAAACACCAACGTAACGTAGATTAACAACGTTAATCAAAACTGACCCCGTAAGAAAATCGGTTTGTTGTTCATAAAGTTTGCGAAGTTGAAATCCGCTAACTTCAATGCTAACGCGCTAAAGTTTGCTAGCTTAAATGCTAACATGTTCGCGATAACGCCCGCTAGCTTAAAACGCTAACATGATAGCGATAAAGTCCGCTAGCTTAAAATGCTTACGTGTTAGCGATAAAGTCCACTAGCATCACAAGAAGTGAGAAGTGAAGCCTCTGTCTTCGTCAAGAAGTACAGCCTGAGATTTGCTTTTGACGTGCGACATCTTAGCTTTCTGAAACAGTTGGAGCGTTTCCGATAGCACAAACCGTCGCATAATTACAGTAACGCAAACGTGCCGTCTTCCGTACGCTCGGTGTTCAAGGGTTAACTCCAGGAGACAAACAAGAGCATTCCAATGAGTCCGGTCTCGCGTGGACACACCGCAGAACTGACCCCGCCATGTAGTAATTTATTTCCGTCCCTTGATGGATTACTCATCCACTCTTGTCATTATATTCCACCACAACAGTCACATTATTCATTACATTATGGATAACGTGGAGCACATGTCAGGACGGGAGAATCTTATCCCACACAAGATTAGTTATCCAAGGGATTCAAAAGGTGTGGGTATTTGGGGAAGAAGGAGGAGACAGAGAAAGATAGAGAGAAAATTATAAAAGGGGAGGATCCTTTTTTTTTTTTTATCACAAGCTCTTCACCGCCGTGCAGACCCAAATCAAAAAACACTTTGCAAAAAAAACAACAGTGTCTCCATCTGGGAGCCAAGCTGTTTTATATCCTTAAAAGCTGATAAACATAACAACACCTTATGGCAAGAAGAATCACAGAATAATAGAGCACAGATACTCTGCCATATGCCGGGTAGTGTGGGTGCCACTCATGTAAAGGATGTCCAAACAGATTTTTTTGATCACAGGAAGACCGACGTGCAGCGAGGAAGGAAGTGTGAGTGAAAATGAGTCTTTGTAAAAACCCTACTTTCAAAAATAAAAACTCAAAGAAGAAAATGTTTTGCCTCAAAACTGAAACTGAAAACTGAATGTGATGCTTTCAGCATGGAAGGTTAACTGGTAACAGATGAAGCTTCTGAGATTGGGGATAAAAAGAGCGTCCACTAAAAAGAGAGGTTTTTTTTCACAAGCACGGGTTCGTCATAACTCACCACTTTATTGACAATGGTCGGTTCAAGGGCAGTGTTTCTCGCTGCAAAGTATTTTCAACATCTACAGTTCATAACACCTCAAAACTACCCAAGATTCAGGGGATTTAGTGCTCAAAGGCCAAGTGTGGAAGCTGCTGCTGCTGCTGCTGCATCGTATGAGAAACTATCATGCTATATTATAGCCACATGAGGTCTTAAACTAGCACACTTAAAATAGTCCAATACTGCATCTAGAAATACAACAAAGAGGAAGCTAATGTTTGAATCTGACACAGATCTGGTAACTTCTCTGAGATGAAGTCAAAAGACAATTTGACAAAAAATCAGAATGACCATCCAGAAAATGAGCATGTGTGATGGTATGGGAGGAGCGTCAGCGCCCATGGAAAGGGTGATCTGCAAATACTTGCCTTGAGTGCAGCCCAAATCGGATTTGTAAGCATATCCGGTGATCGGAATCGGATCTTCCTGACCAACTGTTCACATTATATATTTGCAAGTGATCAGATCTGACCCGTGTGTGTCCACATTGACGGCATCTCGTCGAGTCTTACACATGGATTTCTATCGTTACAGGCCACGCCCCAGAAATTGCAAGGAAGTGACAGAGATCGCATTCGTTTTTTAGCTGCTTAAAAATAAAATCAAGCTGGACACAACCTGGATATGCTTAAAATCTAATTTGAGCAGCAAGGCACATTTTCCCAGCCCTGTGATTACACCTTTTTTTATATATATATGTATATATGTATATACAGCTTGCAGGTGATGACGGAGTGGCGACTGATTTGAGAACACGATGCTAAGAATAACTAATCTAATCAAGAGGCAACAAAAGCATGAATAACTCTCGACTCCTGTGGAGAGAGGCAGGCCTTCATATCGACAAGGTGCTGTAAAGGCAGAATAGGAAGAATTTAAAGGGGAAATAAACACATCACGTAAACACTCATTCCCTCACCCCCTTCCCTGAGATAACACTTGTGAGATCAGCTTCACTGTAGATGCCACTGCGTCATTTTATCTACATGTCAATGTTGATGTAAAAAATATTGAATTTGAATAAAACCCACACAAAATGATTATATTTGTCTCTAATCTGTATTGATTTACTGAAAATTGGAAACATAACAAAAATAATAATAACTTGGTCTGCACGCAGTCATGATAGGGCCCTCACGTCCCCTGACCTCATTTATATAGGGTGCAAATCGCCAAAATGGACGGCAAAATTCCAAATGGCCGACTTCCTGTTGAGTTAAGGACATGGTTATGACTGACTTTTTTGTTCATCTAGGTCTATAACATCTTCCCACCAAGTTTCGGGAAATTCGGTTGAACTCAATTGTGCCTGTTTTCCCCTTTTGGGGGCGCTATAGAGCCCATGAGAGAGTTTTTATGCACGTTAACCCCCTCAAAATGGCCGCAAATCCATGGATATGATAATAATCTGAAGGATAACAATAGGCTCCCCGCATGAATTTGTGCCAGGAGCCGCTTTGGCCCCTGCTATTTGTGGCTCGGGGCCCTAATCGTAGAAAGAATAACAACAATAAGACTAAAAAATAAACTAAATATTTACAATTTCTGTTTTTCTGTGGGTAGATTTAAACTAAAACTATGAGCTTCACAACATATCACCCAAAGGAAGTTTGTCTTCATATATTCACACACAAAGTTGAAATTCAGCTGGGAGTCAACTTATCAATAACAATATTGAAGGTAAAACAGATTTTTACGTCACCTTCGACCTTTGTCACAAACTACAAATCACCTTGAGATCGACAGCGAGCAGCAAAAGCCGCTTTTTCCAGGTCATTTACCATGCGTCAGTAATCTGTTTTCATAGAAGTAAGCCTTGTCCGTGCCGAGGCAGCACACAGACCAGGAGCTTATCACCTGACGCAGAGGCATGAAGAAGCTTACAGCGAGTTCTCAGTCTGCCACAAACACGTTTCCTCCAGCGGGAAGTCGTCTACGGATTGTTTAAGAAATGATGGATACGGTGAGTTTCGGGGCACTGACAGGTCTCAGTGTTAACTACCACTGATCAAGATCACGCTCTTATACGACGGCGGTGATATGAGGCAGCAAATGCACCGAGACCAATCACGGAGGACCATTTTTCAGCCACATTTTCATTCTCTTCCATTTCACACCTTATGGAGCTGTTCATTGGTGTGAAATTACAGATTTTTTGGGGGGGGGGGAAACGGACTAATTTCTCCCATCGTGACGGGAAAGAAGATGCCGGGTTGTAAAATGCCAGCCAAACTGAAAACTGGGGGAAATCTCGTAGTTCATTGATTATTAAGCCGTATCCACGACCAGGATCATCATGGTTTTCAGCTTCTTCTGCAATCAAAAAGCTTCCTGCTCCCTCTCCACACCTCTTTGGAGAGTAAGTTTTCAGACTCTTAAGAGCATTCATTTACAACGCTGAGCAGCAACAGAACAGACCTTCACCCCCTACATTTGATCAGAATCTCCTCCTGAGCCTCCAACACCTCCGACACCGAGGTGATGCCTAACCTCCTAAAGGAAACTGAACTCCTTCTGCATCAGTAATAAGATCCTACTCGCTCTCTATGGTCTGCTGGTTCCACTCCATGCCCCTGCAGGAGAAGAACTGGCTACGCAGTGCAGTCAGGGTGTGTTCCGGGATCATTGGACTTCCCACTCGCTCCCGGACCACAGTCTACGAACAGCAGGTTCACGGCATGGCTGCCCCGATCCTCACTGACCCACCCCTGTGTTGGAGAGACCGCCGTCTGGTCTCAGGCTGCCGTGTCCGGGCTACGGTCTGCAGGACCCAGAGGAGGAGAGCGACCTTTGCTCCCGAGGCTGTTCTCCTTCTGTACTCTTTAAACTCCCTGAACTCTCTCATCACTGAACCGCACATGTGAACTGTTCCACTGCACTTTTCCTCGATGTCCTAAATACAGTATGTATCCCTCAATGTGCCGCTCTTTGGAATAAATAAAGTTTTCTGAATCCCCCACTAACTTACAGCATATTATTATTCCGCTCATGCATTTTGACTCCACCGTGTGACAAATGATCATCATCACAATAAAGAAAGCTCATTCCTCAAAGTGGAATAACTTCCCCCATCACCGCGATCCATAAAGCAATTCTAATGTTTAGATTCCATCTATTGTTTCCTCATGACACAAGAACACTGTAATGTAATTAGGACCTGATGGTGGCGCTACAGCAAATGTCAAACAACTTCAGACGTTTGGATATCCATGACAAATAATTCACACATGCTACAACTTTGTAACCAAAATGCGATTCGACGAGTTTCTGCAAAAACTGTCAAACAAATGAGCAACCTGAGAAAAATAAGTGCAATTGCAATTGGATCTATGAAGGCACAAAAGATTTAGTCACAGGTATCTGGAACTGAATTTAGTACAGTGACATTCATTCTGTGGGCCGGATTGGACCCTGTGGTGGGCCGCTTCTGGACCAAGGGCCGTAGATTGGTTTTGGGGGTTTTGAGCGAGTGAAGACAATTCTAGAAAACAAAAAGAAGAAAAGATTGTATAGGGGAAAGTTCCGTTAAGCGCCGTCAGCACAGTCATATAAGAGTCTGTGTTGCTGCTGCTTTAATTAGAAACTCCAGTCTTCTGCTGCCAGCGTCTGTCTCTGCAGCGGCAGGTGAGTGACAAATCCTCCGCAGCAAACACGCCCTCACTCACTTCAGACAGCGGGCTAATTGACTTGCCACCGTGGGTGAGTGACACGCCACACGGGGCACCATGATGTCCGTGTCATGAGGGAATGATGAGACCTGCCAACGGCGAGCGATCGCTCGACCTTTTGCATGTGAGGTCGGGGTGTCAGAGGCAAACACCATCCCTCCTCCTCCCTCTGCGCCTCCTCCTCCTGCTGCTGTTGGACCCCAGCTCCCGCCTCTGGGCTCTGTGGGGATGAGCCACAGATGACGAGGAAGTGCAGCTTTTCAATCAAGCGACCTTGCAGGACAGTGATTTCATTCCACGCGGCGTCGGAATGGCGGAAAAAAATGAAATAAAAACAATAAAACACAAATCAATCACCGGCCGCCTCGGGCGTTAAAACATCTTCAGGGTGGAAGGAAGATGGAGGAGCGATGGCAACTCCCTCCATCATCTTCCAACCCAACAAAGGGTTATTATTGTCATTTTCTGTCTGTGTTGTTGTAGCCGAAACGTCGTCTGTGGCAGAGTTTCAGCGCACGTGAATATGAATAAGGGGAGAAGAGACAACGATTAGTGCAAACATCATTGTGATTCTGCAGCGCAGGAGAGAAAAGTCCCCTTTGTTCACACATTAATTAGCGGCGTTGGTTTTGCTCACCGGGTATTAATGTCTTATTTATTTTGTTGTGCGTCACGTCTTATTTCCAAACATCACTAATCCTAAATCTATTAATGTTTTGTTTTGGTTGCCACACACACACACACAAAATCCCAAATTTGCCATGAAGGCTTATCCGGTGCGTCTCTCTGGATTAGAGAGATTTGCACGGGAGCCACAGACGTGTGAGCAGACATTCATCAACACACAATAGTACAAAAAAAAAGAAAAGAATCAGTTCTGCCATTATGCTCCATGAATGTGACCCTAATTTTCTGTACCGAATGATCCGACCTCAGTTTATTTTGTGGACTTAATTAGTGTCGTCTGGTTCCAGAGCGATGTGACACATTCAAGGGGAAGTGATAACACACTGACGTGTAAGAGAAAAAGGAAGAGAGATGAGATTACAGACAAAGAAAGAAAATGGCATTATTCAAAAGGCCTTTTATGGGAAATTAACACAAAAGAATAATTAATGGTTGTCGTCGTTTCGGGCTGAAAAAATACAGGATTTTGCATTAAAAAGAACAAAGAAAATACTTTAATTGGTAATTAAGTATATTTAAACTAAAGGACAACTTGCTTACTTTAGATTGAATGAGCTTTACCTAGGTGTTACCATTGTCCTATGTCAGTGTCGGATTATGTCTAATCTGAAAAGTGTTGTAATAATTCATGGTTCAACATAAAACATTCCTCTTTTTCCTTTTCAGAAAAAGTGAGAGCCAACAACTCCAAACACGGTTTCCATCAGCAACAAGATTTTTTTTTTTAAAGTACATTTGTGAAAAAAGAAGAAGAAGAAGAAATAATAATAATAAAAAAAAACATGGAACTGGAGTTTGTTTGCGAAAAGTGAATCAATCTGGCAAAGTACAACAGATTCAAACTCTGCCAAGACTCGATGGTAGAGACTGGCAGCGTCGCACTTATAGTGCTGACTACATCTCAGTCTGGAGCAGCAGGAGTGAAGAGAGAGAGAGGGGGGGAGAGAGAGAGAGAGAGAGAGAGAGAGACTATGAAACTCCTGCACACCTGAAATCCTCACACTCCACGCTTTAAATCTCAGAAGTGCAGAGCATCGGATTAGTGATGGGAGCAGCGATCACAGCTCCTCATCTCAGTGTCTGACAGCGACAAATAAACACAGCAACATCCTTTTTTACCTTCGAGAGAAACAGCCAGAACAAACCAAGACCAGTGCGAACCAGGACCAGGACCAGTCTTCACTGGCTCCAGGTCAAACAAAGGACTAAATGACCTGCTTCCATCAGACAGACACTGTGTTGTCCTTCACTCAGCACCATCGTGTCTTCTTTATTCACTGTTATTCATTGTTTTTATTGCACTATTATTGTTCCCAATATTACATTTGTGCCTTTTCTTCTTTGGTTTCTATCTCAAGCACATTAAGTCTTCACCTGTTGTGTGAAAATGGACATACTGATTTATAAGTCAGTTTTATGAACAGATTTTCAGTGAATTGTGTATTATTTGTTGTATTTTGTGATATTATGTTATATTTGTGTCTCCTAATGTCTGAACAATGCTGAAAAACAGACTTAAATTAACAGATAGTTGTTGTTTTGTTTTGTTTTTAAAAAAAGGTTAATACTTAAGTGTCTCTGGAAGAAATCTTGTTCCTCCATGTTTGTTTTGACACTTAATCTGAAATGGAATCTTGTATACTGATGTTTATGAATCTGCTCTGAAATAAAGGGCAAGAAATAACTTGTAACTTGAGTCACTCAGTGTCGGGTGATTCTGTTCATGAAAGTGACAGAAGATAGCGACAAAATGAGGAAGAAATAAAAAAAAGTTGTGTTGAACATGTCTCCGAAATCCTCCCATGATTCACTGCAGCGAACAGAATCAACTCCATGAACCTCTCCGTTCTTCTTATAATTGAATATAAGAAGTTATTGCAAACGTACAAACAGTGGCAGAGTTGGGAGTTTAGAACCACTGAGGAAGAAAAGACGAGCGTCTGCACATCAGTCATGTCAGGAGGAGCGGAGACTCTCGAGGTTCCGGCTCATCCCGAAGGGCTGAGACAGGACGGACCCTTATTACTCTAAACATGCTCAGTTAAAAAAGGGATATACTGTGGAATTAGATAAGATTCCTACTCCTTTGCAGACATGTAGTGGGGTAAAAATAACACAAATATATTGCTTACATTGTTTTTCATGTTAAAAATAAAGATTATGAGTCTTGAATGTACCAAAAACCTTAGTGATTCACATTATTCTTCCTGTGCAACATCAGTGATGTTAAAATATGCATTAAATCTGAACATTCCTCAACAATACGCGACTAAAAAAGACAATATAATCATATTTTAGTGTCTTATGTCTCATTGATGGTGTGAATTAAAGCCCTAGGAGCTTTTTTTTTAATTAAATGTCCTTGCATGTGAGAGACTTAAGTCTTTATATGTGTGTGTGTGTGTTCATTCTCACTGTTTTGATTGATCGTCCCTCACTATCCGGTGCAATCCCCACTGAGCTCCTGCAGTTCAGTGCTACTGCTGCACAGCACAACCCAGACCACAAACGCAGCATCACTCATTCCCCCGCACAATAATCAATAAATAAGCCTGGAATATGCGGTTAGGCTTTAAAAAAAAAAACAACAACAAAAAAAGCTGATTATAGAAGCTATAAAACACCATGTTTTACGCTGATGCGACACAAACCACAGAGAGCGCTGCCGGGAAAGTTTCAGCACCACAGCGGGAGAGGACAGCTCCGCGTCAGTCAGTCACAGTCGTGTCAGTGTGTCTGACAGGTAACAGTCACACCTGTCAAACAGCAGCACGCGGACCCTGACAACGATCTGCTGCTTACACACACACACATCATCACAGTGGAATGTCCCTGTAGCCACACACACACACACACACACACACATGTGTTGAGTCTGTGTCACGTCTCTTCGTTTGTGCGCAAAGGGAAACACGGACGTGCGTAAAAAGGCACCGCCGCGCTTTACGCACCCGTAAAACAGCGGCCACAGCCAGATCTGCAGCTACAGCCTTGTCCATGTTTGAATCACACACACACACACACACACACACACACTCACACATCCACGCCACCACAAAAGCCAACACACATTCATTTGTATTATTGTTATTACTGGTAGTAGTATTATGATTCCAAATTGCGCACGCACGCACGCACACTCACGAAATCCAACTCACCTCTCCAAAGAAAAAACCGACGCGGAGGCTTCTGCACGCGTTTGTCCCTCAAAAGCAGAAGTGATCCATGGCAGCGGGTCCGTGAAAGAACTTTTATTCGCAGTGCGCTGCTTCCGCTGCCGCTGCTGTCGAGGGCGAAAGGAGGAGGGAAACCTGGAGATCAGGCGACTTTGAGTGGACGCTGCTGGTTTATCCTCACAAACGCACGAGTCCTGTGATGGAGCGTATCCTTCAGGTTGGTTGAGAAACAAAAACAGAAAGAAATAGAATTTAAAAAAAAAAAGAAGAAGAAGAAGAAGAAGAATATCCTGTGCCGTTATGTACAGTGCAGTGAGTGCAGCAGTGAAGAGGCAGCGCACACGGATCAGTCCATGCTTTCCTCTGCAGGGAGAAGCAGCCTCAGCCTCCCTGGGTCCTAAAGCTGCGCTGAACTCATGACACCACTCTCTGCCTCCGCGTGTCTGTCAGGAGGCAGACAAACCACACAGAACCAAATGGCGAAAGTCATTGTGTTGAATGTGCTGCACACACGTGGGAATAATCACATTTAAACTCCCTTTACCTTGATTTAAAGGTGGATACAACTCATTCTAATTCAGAATTACCTTTACCCTGACTAATAAAGGATTATCTTATCTTAACGTGAGCTTTCACACACAGCATCTCGGCAAAAACAAGAGCTCTGAGGAAGAATCCCCACCTTTAAAACATCATCTATAAAAATCGTCAGCCAATTTCAACCCAGAACAAGTTCAGAACCCTTTAGGCCTGCGACACTCGAAATAATAGTGCAGTTCTAGAAGAAACTGGATGAAAACATGCAGGACAGGGGTCCCCGAGGACCAGGATTGGGAACACTGTTCTAAAATAATGTTCCTTTCACCTTATCTGTGTTTTTCTTGTATTTTCTGACATATATTGTTACCACGGACAGACAAGGAACCAAACATGGTACCTTCACGGAGCTTGAAAAATGTAACATAAGGAGAAAATAACCTCAAATAAGACTCTAGGGTTGCACTGTTCTAATTTCCAAGTACTTAAAGCACTGATACACGTACGATGCAAGTACATTCCCAAAAAAACCCGGTACAATTTGGTTTCACGGTGTTTCCATTCCAAATGGAGACAAGGATACCAACATAACCAAATCTGTATCAACTACAGCTGCAACTAACGATTATTTTCATAATCGATTAATCCGTAGGTTATTTTCTCGATTAATCGTTTGGTCCATAAAATGTCAGAAAACCTTTAAAAATGTTGAGCGGTGTTCGTCAAAGCAAAAATGATTAACTTTTAATGATTTCTTTGTTATCCAGAGCAACGAAATGAAGAAAATACTCACATTTAAGAAGCTTAAACAATCGGAAATCTTGTTTTAGTCATGAAAAAAGCTTTGAACCGATTATCAAAATAGTTGTTGATGAATTTAGTAATCGATTAATAATCGATTTATCGATTCATTGTTTCAGCTCTAGTATCAACCCAGCTATGTTGGGAATGACGTCAAGGATCGCCAAGGAGGAAGAACACAAAATGGCAGACAATACGTTGTGCTAGTTCTTTACATGTGTGAAAGTGTGGCTACTTCCTGTCGCTGCTAATGTTCAACAACAGCTGTGGTTAAACCAACCGCCATGAAACAAAAGTGAAGAAACGACATTAAACTGCTGTGATGTTGACAGGAAGTCGCCCTTTTTTTTAAAAAAAGTCAGGTTTCTGATACAGATCAGGTGGTGACAGCAGCCGTCAGGCTCCGTCAAACACATCCCGCAGTGGAAACATTTTAATATTCCAAAGCCCGCACCACACGTCTGTAGATAAACACTGTAACACTCTGTGCAACAACGTCCACTGAGATCCTTGGACTGCTCAGTGTCCACATAAATGATTCCCCCCCGACTGCACTTTAACATTAATCACAGCATGTGCCAGCACTTCAGCTCTCACACACACACACACACACACACGCGCAAAGTTGAATATAAACAGGAGGGTGTGGCGATTCATTATTATGTCCTCGGCCCGAATTACACGCCTCATACATTTTAAACAGGGGTGAAAACTGAAAGCTGAGCCCGGACCAGGTTCTTCATTATTGTTGTCTGGAAGTGACAGAGTGGCATTTTACACGGGGCGTCACGAGTCTCCAAATCCTTGATTTGATTAGATTTTAGGATCCATCTAGGGTTTTTACGTCGAGGATCATTGGATTTATGTCAACTCCCATTTCGATCGTGTATACATGGTGTCATGAGCGACATAATGTCCATCATTTGTTCACAATGTACCACACTAAGGCCTTATTGTCACATTTAAATCATTTATTAACAATATATGTAACTAGGACTGCACGCTGTGATGAAAGGGCCCTCGCCCCACGCAGCTCGTCATAGCCGATGACTGTGAGAAATGTCATGTAGTTCTGTTTGCGTTAAAGCTTTCACAAAAGCAGTTTTCCCGCCATTTTAACGGCAAATTTGTCGGAGCGCTGAGGCCACACCTTTTGACATAGAGAAAATCCTTTGACAATTTTTAATCATTAACTTGTCTAGAAGGTATGGACCGAGTTCGACGCGGCTAGCTCAAACGGGCTAGGACGAGTTTGTTCAAATGTGTAGAGTAGCCATTTTTGTTTTTCCAAAATGGCAAACTTCTGGGTGGGCGGAGCTGATGGAAGTACCTTAGAAATTCGTTTGGAATCATGAAAGCAACAAGTGTACCAAGTTTGGTTAAAATCGCATGTGTGACATAAATGCGATAGAAAAAAAAAAATCACAATTTTAACGCAAATTTGGCCACATTCTCTCGCATCAAAAATGTCCTTAAAAATTCTCAAGAAACTTTGGAGACACCCGACTTCTTGGGGCGCTATAGAGCTCTAGGGCTACGAAGGGGTTCCTGCCCTACGCCTCTATCGCATTTTTCGCTGACCCGACCTCCACTATGCTAACTGCTACACCAACCATGTGTAACAATGACCGGTAAATGTTTAAATCCAGGGTTTTCCACCACAGAATAATGCTAAATGCTGATGCCAAAAACACGTCCGTAGCGCGAGTTGTCGATTTGGTGCGAGTTGCATCTCGAGGAGAGAAGAGTTGTCTGTGTTTCCGTAGTTACGTCTACGTCTTTATGACACACGTGGCGACGTCCTGTGTGTTGCTACGCGTTAACATCGTTTACACGCCGTTGGTTTTTGTTGACAACGAGAATACTTCCACTCTGGTGATTTCAGGGAACAGGAGGGAGTCCGAGTTTGTGTCGGCCACACCAGCAGTTGCTGTGGTTACTATTAGTTGGCAGCAGCTTCCTGTTAGCAGGAGGAGCTAACGCGTAGTTGTGCTAAAAATGCTACAAACAAAACACAGTGTTATTTGTCTCCGCCGGCACATCTGCAGGACGTTACACCGGGGGCGTGGTTAAATCCTCAATTCCACCTTTGCTTTCGAAGGTGGAGATCGTGACACTATATGTAACAATTATTTTTAATGTAATAGGTTTTAATCTGTATAATCCCACAAGCTTTTATTATGATGTAAAAAACATTTTTTCCAGTCCTTTGTTTCCATTTTTATAAAGGGAAGATGTACGTGCCTTTTTCAGCCCTTATTTTCTGTGCTATCGCCTCCTCATTTGTTACCCATTTTTATTATTTCAGTTATTTAGCGGCTCCGCGTGCGTCGGACTGCTGCTGTGTTTTGTTCCTTTAGTGCACAGAGGACAAGACAAAGCCTTGAAAATTGTTTGTATCTTTCAGAAAAAAATAAATCTCCACTATTAATGCACAGCTGTAATGTTTCAGGGATAAATTCACCTTATCCCCCCCCCCCACCACCACCCCTCCCATTGTGGAATATTCTATTTGGCTTCATATTGAATTTCTATATTGATGCATTTATGTATTTCCATCATCCTCTCTTCAATCCTCCCATCGTCTCATGCATTATGCTTCACATTTCTCTGTTTGGCCATTTCTTTTTTACAATCTCATGTATTTCTATGAGGGTAAATATGGACGTAACCTCTTCCTCTGTCAATCATTGCAGAGGAAGGCTCTTTTTTTTCTTCTTCTTCTTCTTTTTTGAAATGAACTGAAGCGACTTCCAGGCTGCTCCTCTCCTCTCTCTCTGCATCTTAACAGGCTGCTGTCTGCTGTGTGGTCGCACAGAGTGAGAGGTCACGTCCAGAGGGAGCAGAGAAAGGCAATCGCTCCTAATTCTGCCCACAGACTCCCACTAATCCCTCACACGGACCTTTGGAGAACCACAGTCCTGCCCTGTGGGTCTCATGCAAGGTCTGACATTAGCAGGAGCGCTAACAGGGTTATTAGTGCTTCATGCCCCCTTTTTATTTGTTTATACTAATTATATTTCAGACTAGTTTGGATTTCGACATGTGTAACAAAGAGGAAACATCACCTGTGAGTGAGTGCAGGTGTAAACACACGATAAAAATCCCCCCGTGTTTATGAAAATACGAACAACACGAGCCATCGGGAGCTGATACAGCCCAAAGAGTTCATCACATCCAGGGGATGAGTGTACTGAATAATCCAGTAATTGAATGCCAGTGATAAAAATGCTAATCTCTTCATATTTATATTCTGTGAATAAAACGCTCCGTCGCTTATTGGTACTGACGACACACTTGTTACCATGCATGACAGAAAGACACACACAAAAAATACCCAAATCCTGATTAAATCCTGATCTTAGTAATATGACGGTAAAGTTTCTCCCAAAAAAAAGAAATAATAATGAACTGGAACAAAAAAAGGTTTAAAGGTTACGGTTAAGCAGGTAGCCCAAAATAATGGACAATTGGTTTGCAGCAGTAGACACAAGACATAAGGACACAATTGTCCTTACACAAGACAAGTCCCCTGAAATATCAGCAACAATAATTAAATAAATAGAATGAACTAAAATGAACACATACTGTCATTTACTCATGCATCGTCTCACTCTTTATCCTCCACATGCCACATCTGCCACTATTCCACCATGTGTGATTGCGTTATTGTCTAAACTTTTAATTCCATCATGTTTGCCTGCTCATTGATCTAAGACTGCAAGTTAAGTCCACTAATGTGCACGGTTTAGAATAATATTAGTTTTATATGTATATAATGTATGCTGTAATGTATGAAGGCTATAAAAGCAACATTAAGGGAACCTTTAGAGAGGTTCTCTAAAGGTTTTATGAAGGTTGTCTAAAAGTAACATTGGTGGAACATTCTCTAAAGGTTGTATGAAGGTTGTGTCAAAGTAACGTTAGGGGAACATTCTGGGAATATTTAGAGAATGTTCTCTAAAGGTTGTATGAAGGTTGTATAAAAGTAACATAGGGGGAATGTTCTGGGAACCTTTAGTAAACGTTTAGAGAACGTTTCCTCTAAAGGTTGTATGAAGGTTGTGACAAAGTAACGTTAGGGAAACATTATGGGAATATTTAGAGAATGTTCTCTAAAGGTTGTATGAAGGTTGTATAAAAGTAACATAGGGGAATGTTCGAACCTTTAGAAGGCGTTTAGAGACGTTTCCTCAAGGTTGTATGAAGGTTGTGACAAAGTAGCGTTAGGGGAACATTCTGGGAATATTTAGAGAATGTTCTCAAAGGTTGTATGAAGGTTGTGACAAAAGCGTTAAGGGAACATTCTGGGAATATTTAGAGAATGTTCTCTAAAGGTTGTATGAAGGTTGTATAAAAGTAACCTAGGGGGAATGATCTGGGAACCTTTAGAAAACGTTAAGAGAACGTTTCCTCTAAAGGTTGTATGAAGGTTGTGACAAAGTAATGTTAGGGGAACATTCTGGGAATATTTAGAGAATGTTCTCTAAAGGTTGTATGAAGGTTGTATACAAGTAACATAGGGGGAATGTTCTGGGAACCTTTAGAACGTTTCCTCTAAAGGTTGTATGAAGGTTGTGACAAAGTAATGTTAGGGAAAATTGGGAATATTTAGAGAATGTTCTCTAAAGGTTGTATGAAGGTTGTATACATTCTGGGAATATTTAGAGAATGTTCTCTAAAGGTTGTATGAAGGTTGTGACAAAGTAATGTTAGGGGAACATTCTGGGAATATTTAGAGAATGTTCTCTAAAGGTTGTATACAAGTAACATAGGGGGAATGTTCTGGGAACCTTTAGAAAACGTTTAGAGAACGTTTGCTCTAAAGGTTGTATGAAGGTAGTATAAAACTAACATAGGGGGAATGTTCTGGGAACCTTTAGAGAACATTCTCTAAATATTCCCAGAATGTTTCCCTAACGTTACTTTATCACAACCTTCATACAACCTTGAGAGGAAACATTCTCCAAACATTTTCTAAAGGTTCCCAACAGGCTTTAGAACATTCCCCCTATGTTAACATTGGGGGAATGTTCTAAAGCCTGTATGAAGGTTGTGACAAAGTAACGTTAGGGGAAACTTAAGAGAATGTTCTCCAAAGGTTGTCACAAAGTATCGTTCAACCAAATATGCAACCAAAAACTAACGTTAGGGGAACATTAGGAAAACTGGTCAACTACATGGGAACCTAGCAGGGAACGTTCCAAAAGGTAACATTCCCAGAATGGTCTGGGAACCAAAGATTGTTAGCAGAATCTCCTCTAAATTCCAAAACTGACAATTTACCGAAGCTGAAACTAGTGATTATCTCTAGTGAGAAGTAGAAGCTCATTTTCCCCAAATACTTCCATTCTCTTGAAATCAATGGCGTCGCCCCCTAGTGGCTATTCAATAGATTCTGATATCATGGTCGATTTCCCAGACGGAACCAGAAGACCTGGTGCTAGTAAAAGGTTACATTCATCAATGAAGGTCCAGTGCAGGGCTACAATGATTAGTCAACATAACTGACGTGTCAACACGATGTATGATAAAGAGATAAAACTGCATAAATGTGCAGTAGTGTCTGCAGTGATCGGCTGGATGTGCAGGGTGAGCCGTGTTTTCATTGTCAAAGTACGTTTGCATTAATGCAAAATGAAAGAAAGAAAGTGAAATCTGCCGTTACTCCTCCAGGCTTTGGCTCCAAACCACAAGGGGTGCTGTATGTTTTTTTGTTCATTATAGAGGTAAGGTCATGACTTATTGAAAATATAATCAGATTAGTGGACCGCAGGGACGACAGGCAGGGAAGGACGTTGACCTTCACACACCGGAAAAGATGTCGTTGCTAACAACATGGAGTTGTCTAAGAAAAAGAAAATGGTTGACAAAGAGCTCTTTAATTGATGCCATTTAAACTAATTATCAAACTATTTTCCCGAATAACTTCCAATATCTGACAGTTATTTACAATTGAATGCATGTTAAAATACCGCTTTAACGTTTTAAACACTGCAGTTGTACACGATGAAATTGAAATTTCGACAGTATAAAACCTAATTTATGGAGTCTCTCAATGGAAAATGTGTACAGGTGTTCTTCCCATAAAAATTATCGCAATAACCGCACGTCGGTTTCAGAAAATGTCGGAATTTTTTCCCGACAGCACAAACCGCCGCGTAACTACGGTGACGCAAAGCGGGCTTGTGGAAATAGAGTTAAAGGGTTAAGTTAATTCAAACTAAATGTATCGCGTTATAGGAGGGAAAACTTGCTTAAATGCTTCATTTCAAAATGTGAAAAAGCGCGACACAAGATGGCGGACGTCGTTAACGCACAACCCTTCCCTTAAAGAAATAGAAATAAAAGGCTCTTTCTAAGGCTACGGAAACAAGCCATTTTACACTTTTTCAAAGCAGTAAACGCAACTTGTTTGCCAATAAATCCTCAGAAATGTTACAAACTGGACCTCAGAGGGATTTCAGGAGTCCAGCCGGTGACAGAAAAGAATGTTTTTTTCCTCCACAAAGTAGATTAGAATCGTCCATTTTTCAACACTGCCGCATTCATTTGTCATCCCTCGCTCGAGTCACGCCGCCGTAGCACTTACAAAATGTCAGATTGTGATGTTGAGAGGGAGCGAAAGTTCAAAACCATTTACATTCACTTGGCGTGGACGGAGGAGGAGTGAAAAGTGACGAGTCAGCCCTTTCCTGAAAAGCACTTGATATGCAGGATAAGCGCCTCCATCTGCAACTAGTCATATAAAACACAGAGGAGGAGGCGTCGGTCGAGAATCGGGGAGAGGAACGAGCCGCCATCTTCTATTCATCGTGAGTCGGGGGTAGTCGCCGCGTAGAAAAATATGAACGTGGCGGGAGATTTTGGCGCTGTGAGCCGCGGTAACGTGATAACTTGTGCACACACTCCTGTCTGGCGTGGAGCAGCCTGTGCGGCAGCTGGTGGGTGGGAGTGGGAGACTTTAACGTTCTCTCTGATTTCTATAACGGGGACTTTTAGCAAAACAGAAGAAGAAAGAAAAAAAGGAAGAAGTGACGATCACGGTATTTGTTTGTCTCTTTTGTAGTTTGGAGCAGACGCGGCGACTGCCAGGAGCAAAGTGAGGAGGTCTGGGGTTTTTTCACAGGTGGTTCACGGAACGATGGATTCAACAGCTTCTCAGTTTGGTTAGCTTGAAGGGATTACTTTAGAAGAAGTATTCAGGCGTGTGTGTGTGTGTGTGTGTGTGTGTGTCATTGACAGTTAGAGGGACAGATGGAAGGGAAACAGAAGCAGATGCAGATGGCCGCTGGTTACTCACAGACACAGGTCAGCTTTCCACATGTTCAGATTAAGCAGCCAGAAATATCCCTTTCTTACACACACACACACATAGTCACACACTGTATTATTATAATAATAATAATAATAATAATAATAATAATAATAATATGGAATAATGGAATTTCACAGATGACCTCATCTTTGTTATTTTTGTCTGAGTAAGACTGATACTGATGACATTTTCTGGGGTAACAATGCTCAAGGGGTCCACACGAGGGGGGGTCACAGTTCAAATCCCGGTTAGACCAAGGGCTTTTCTGTGTGGACTATGTTCTTCCTGTCGGCGCGCAGACTTACTTTTCGGGTTCTCATACTGCAAGCTTCATATACTGTCGGTGTCTATCACTGAGGAAAGGAACTGGGCTCGTAACCTGAAGGTCGCCGGTTCAATCCCGTTATGGGCCAAGGTGGCCAAGGCCCCCAATCTGGGGCTACAACAACTTATCGATTCAATTTATTAAAATAGTTGGCAAATAATTGAATAATCGATTAGTTGGGTCTACGTTACTTCATGTACAGTTGCTACCCTCTAATGTGGGGCAGTAAGCGCCAAGAAGAAGGAGGAGGAGGAGAGAACCAATGCCACGCCTCGTGTAGCCCACGTGACGTGACTCTGGAAGAAGCGTTTGAACGATTTTTTTGTTGGTGATCCATTTAAAAAACAGTCTCTGCACATTAGCCTGCAGTAAACGTCACGATTGCACTACCTGCGGGGCAGAGAGACGAGGAGGACGGAGAGAAGAAAGAAAGAGTGTGAAAATGAAAACTGACTGTAAATAAATGAAATGTAACCTCTCAGAGGAGCGAGGCGCTAATGTCGGCGGAGTCAGTAGAAAAGAACCGATTGGATACAGTTGGGTTCACTTTTGTTTACCGCCTCAGCTCACAGCTCTGTCCTTGTTAGGAGACGCCTCGAGTGTTAGGCTCCACAAACAAAGGAAGAGTCAAAGCTGCAAAGTGAAGCCAGAAGGCCGATAATGATATTTGTTGTCATGATAACGGCACATTTGCATTACATATTCACTGTTTTTTTTTAAATTTTATTCCTTATACCTTGTATTCCTGTGATAATCTGTTTAAATCTTCTTTAATATTTGATTTTTAATGTTTTGTTTTCATGTATATTTTGCATTTATCTCACAGTGCCGCCGTGGCACACAAATTCCCCACCTTTGGAATCAATAGAGTACATCAAACCACACTTCTATCCATCTATCTCTCGATCTATCCATCAGACCAACATGACAGCCCTGACCACAGGTGCTGGACAATGATCCATCTATTTCCTCTTCATTCCAAATTAGAGACAACAGCAGAGCTGCTGCTCTTGCACATTTCACCGTCCACAAATCAAAACTTCTTATACAATCGCCCGGGCCACTTTATTAGGTACACAGAACGACAAATACAGTGACAGGAAACGCAACGCGCACCCAGACCTTCCGACCTTTGACATCAACGAGACCTCGGTTTACAAAAATCATTCCGAGGTGTGGGAAACACAGACTAACATTTTCAACATGTCCTGACAGTTTATGGACTGAAAAACTAATTGATAAATCAAGAAAATAACGAACCAATTCTGAAATTTGCATAATCAAGCAGGTGTACCTAATAAAGTGGCTGCATAACGTAATGTTGGAGCGCCGCTAAAAATAATGACCCAAGTATATCAGATATATTATTTCTGACATGTCAAGGCAGAGTGAAGTTTGGCTGCGATCAATTTGCTGCACGCTCAGTTGGAAAAGTCTCAGAATATTCAAATGTGACAAAGTTTTCACGGTTGACTCTGCAGACGAGTGAGGAAACGAAGTGTTGTGATGATAAACAGGCATATATGGGAAGAGAAAAAAACACACACACACATCTAAAAGTGGAAAGCAGTGTTTATTGCATGTCAAGTGAAGGGTTGTGGGGTTTTTTTTCTTTTTTTTTCTGGCGTAATTACTTTTGACGGCAGTATTTTTAGATGATTCCTCTGCAGAGAAACAGGCTCGGCTAATGAGACAGATGATGTAAGACTGTAAACCTCCAGAAATGAATCCGCTCACACGGGGGGGATGAAAAAATATACATACATATATGTATATATATGTACTGTCTTCTGTTTAAATGTAGATTAGAGTCCTTATTGACATGTAATTAAAAAGTGAAAACTCCTTATCACTTAATATATAAAAATAATATTATAATAATAATAACATAAAAGCATTATGGGTTCCATTGCTATTGTTTTAATCTTGACATTATGCAACTTATGCTCAAAACAAGTCTTTTCTTCTGAAGTTTCCAACAAATCAGACGACTGAAGTCAGCGGTTGGGAACTCATAGCTGTCACTTTCCTCGGGTCTGTTGGTGGAAATTCTGACCTACGCTCCGAGGACTTCTTCTTAATAACTGTCACATACGTTTACTCTGAACTGGGGGGAAAGAAAAAGAAAACTTTCCCGCTCCATCAGTGTGGAACAAGTCAGAAAAGCAGCGGAATCTTAAAGAGCTGACTAACTGTCGCAGACTGTTTTTAAATCAACTCGAAATAAGTTGTAGATCCTGTTTTACCACAGAGTGAATGCATTTTATCATTCTCTGTTTTTATTTTACTTTGGAATACATACTTTATCCTTTGTTTTTGTCAATTTTATTCATTATTGTTAGTTGCTTGTTGCTGTTTTATCCGTAGACTTTTGTGTTCACAAAATACAATGTACACTAGAGTGTTGATATCGCCTGGTGTTGCTAACTATGGCTAACAGCGGCTAGCGTTTGAATTTCGGACTTCTCAGCTGCAACGTCACCCGTCACCGGTTCTAACTTGCGATAAAAATGGAACACAGCACACGTGCTACACCGCCAGTCTTGGCCAGAACCGCCTCGTAAAAGAGCAATAATTGCTCCAATTAGGTTGTTAGCTAGCATTAGCTGCTGGAAAACAGCTGAATCACACAGTTCTAGCCTAGCTTGACTCGTATTTCTTTGGTTTTCTATTATTGTTATCTGTGTAAGGTTAGAGTTATACTAAAATGTGACGGCCACTGATTGGTCAGAGAGTGTCACGAGCACAAGAATCCAACTGAACAATGCCGAACTGCAGAAGTTAAAAAGACTTCAAAATCCTGAAAACATTAAGCGTTAATCGCTAAAATTTTGCAAAGGAAATGTCTAAAATTTCAATATTTAACAGCAGTGAGTGGTATTGCAGACAGAGTCCGTGCTCCGGTCATGAAAGGAAGTACTGAATTGATGATTCTGTGAGGAAATCTCAACTGATTCCAATTATTCATTAACACCCAAAACAACTGCTTTGACCATCACGAGTTTGTGTCGCGTATAAAACGTCACGCAGCCGTCATGTGACGACCCCGTCCACGCTGAGGAGGAACTATGAAGAAACCTTTGTAACTTTGAATACAAGTATGTTGTTTTTTTGAGTTTTGTAGACACTGTGCCCTTGACGTGGTGCCACGCGTCTACATTTACAGACAGTTATAATGGAGCTAATCCAGTTTCCCATCATTAATTTCAAGGACTGAGCAAACCAAAACACAATTCTGAGCGACTGAGGTATTTCTCAGTTCTCAGTGAACTCACTCGCCGTGGCGCAGATAACGCAGGAAGAGTCATCTCTGTAATATTAAGAGGAATTCAAATTTCTATCACTGTCCTTAACTGCCGCCTCTAGCCGCAGGAAGGACACGGATAAAAACAAGTGTTTTGTTTTCCCAGGGAACAGCAGCTCTCCACCATCTCTGCTTTTGTTATGAATACAACAACCAGCTAAAAAACCTGCAACCTGGTGTTGACTGCTATATATTGTGTCTATGGATTTAAACAGGGCGACTTCATGCCAAAAAAAAGGGTCATTCAGACTGCATTCAGGATTGTGGACTTGTGTTGGAAAAACGTCTACTTTGACGTACACAGACGTTATAAGGTGACATTTCAAGCAACATGTACATGATTAAAACTCTAAAATGTTGCCACAATTCTTTTGATAATCGATTCATCTGTTGATTATTCATCTCGCTTAATCCAGTGCTTTGGCTTTATGTTCTTAAGATTCATCCTGGCCTGTTGAGATGTCGCTAAAATAACCACATCTGCCACCAAATCCGTAATCTGGATGAAACTTGGTCTGATGGCAGAGTGCCTGTTAATGCACACACATACCAAATATCACATTTGATAGACTTTGGCACAGATTTCTGCTCATTAAAATGAGCGTTCTTGAAACTTTGATAGTTTTGTGATGTCATCAGTGGGTTGATTCTTACCACAATTTAATGAAAACATACCTGGGTGTGGGAGAAAATCCTAATCTTCAGCCATTGTAAAGTTTAACACTGACCTGACCTTGAACAAGGCTCCATTCAAGGTTCCTTCCTCGTACACTGTCTCAAGTTTTGTTTGCTATGTTTTTTTTTTTTTAAATTATTTATCCGGGAAATATCCATTGAGATTAATAATCTATTTTCCGTGGATTTTCTTTTGGCCAAAATGAGCAACAAAATCACTGACTCCTGAGATTCCATCCTGGTCGTCCAACCTGATCCTCAAACATCTCCACAACAGACAGGAAGTCGCTAACACAAGGACAAACTTGACAGATGAACCCACGCCAACAACAACAGAACCAACTGCTTGGTAAAGAGAATCAGTCAATGGCCTCTTGCCTCGATGATTCCCGACAAACATTTCCAATCGTCCTACACAGACCTTTCTCCTGGCAGATAGTTTGTCTTTCTGCAAACGCAGGTGCAGCTAATAACATTAATAACAGCTTTATTCCGTCTACGTGCGCGCGGCGGATCACTGGCTTGAGCGGCGGAGAGGAAATGTGCCGTCATTAGCGTTACACCTGTGCCCCTTCCTGCCCCGTGACAAGTCAAAATGTCTGTCAGCACAGAGGATGATTTACTCCGACAATATTTCCTTTCTCAGCCGGAGCACATTACAGGCAGCAGTCGCCGGCGTGCACTCAACACCATTCACAGCAAATGCGCGGCGGGACGGGGGAATTCAGCTCGATTCCGCCGTGATGGATTCACCTTAAAAGTCCAGATTGCATTTTTACTATATAAGCTTTCTGCGGTGAACAAAATCCATAGGCATTTAGTGTTTTATAGGGAAGCATCAAAGTTTTACCGTTCACATGGGAAGCCCAGAGCTGCACAGAGGGGAAACTCCTCTGATGACCATCTCTCCAGCTAATAGCTTCCCGTGTAGAAAGTTGATCCTTAAATTATGAACCATGTCCAAACAAATTATTGTCAAGCCGCGAGCAGGTGCATTTTATTTTTGACAGGCTAAAGGCATTAGTTATCCGACGCACGAGCCCCCCGCTCGTCTTCGAGAAACCACCCCCGCCTTCAAAAAAATTCTCATTTCAGGAGCTATCGGTGTGGAGGCACACGGGGGAGAGAAGTACTCCACTGCAGAGAGATATAGATTAATGTGCCTTCTGCATGTGAATCCACAGAGAGACGGTTTCATCCCTGTCCTAAAAGACCGAGCCGAGAAAATATTACCCTACACGCTGTCGCTGGGGGATTTACCTGTTAAAACATTTATTCTCACTTTCAATTACGACTCGGTTTCTCATCACAGGGAGGGAAAATTACCATGTATGATATCACCACGGGATATAGAGATAAATTGAGCCCCGGTATCCAGGTTGATGTTGCCGAGCGAGTAGCTGATATGAGTGAAAATCGCTTCAGATGCTCCACGAGAAACGGCGTCGCGTTGAACGGCGGCGATGAATGACAGTCGCGGCTTAGTTCAGCGGGAGACTGAAGGACAAAACTGGTCCATCTGTCGTCTCCCCGGGGACCGCGCACTCCGCCAGACACCAACTATTGATCCGGCAGGTTTAACTGACTGTCAGTGGAACAAGATTTCAGCAGTCTCATATGCATCTCTGGATGGTTAACGGATCACATGTAGCAAAGGTTACTCAGTTCAAGCATTTAGGCATCTGGCTCTGTGATAGAGTCACATAGTAATGCCGCACTGCCACGTCGCATCAAAAGACAGCCTTCTTATACAGAAATAAATCCCCGTTTCCTCTAATCTGCGGGGAGAAAAAAAAAAGAAGATAATTCTATCGACTTTTTTTGGAGTTGTGGGGGGGATGTAATTCACAAACATGCTGCTGCCTCCATAATTAGGCCATTAGATTCCATAGAGATTATACCAACACTTTGGCTGGTCTCCTCTCACAGACAGACGAAATAATCACCAGCATCTCTTTATCTTTAAAGCTCTTATTAGAAAATTACCTTCATATATTACATGTTTGTTGCAGGGAAACTCTGGGCCAAACAGATCCAACGACTGGCTCGTCCTCTGTCACCTTGAGCCGAGACTTAACTCGGAAAAACTGCTCTCGGTATCAGCAATATCTTAGACTGTCCTGCGGCGTGAGCTAGAACTCAATTCCTATACGTCGATTGGTCATTTATTTAACAACCGCCTCTGTGTTCAGCCATGCTTTTATCAAAATTTGTGAACGGTGTGTGTGTGTTGGTTTCTTGTCCTCCCGTAAATAACTTCCTGTCCAGTTTTTGACAGATCGGTCTGAATTTCCTGTGATGGGTAGGTGATCACCCAAGTATGTTCCCATTAAAGTTTGGTTAGAATCTACCCACCAATGATGTAAAACACATCTCTGTCAAAACCCATGGGAATGGAATTTGGTATGTGCGTGCAGGATTAGAGAATCTACTATCAGATTAATGCCTGGATTAGACTACAGGATATTTGTGTCTTTCACAATGGTCACCATGTCGGATTATCCATCGCGGTGGCACAGGGTTCTTGCCCGTGTCTTTTTCAGGAGACTGGGAACACACTACAATGATAGCCCTGACCAACCATCGCTCACAAGTTTGTTAAGTCATCGGGGAGGCGGGGCAAGGAGTTGTCAATCATGGCTACCGAAAGCACTAAGCTTTTTCTTTCTTTTTCGTGGGTGACCAAGAGCATCACCCATGTTCTTCAGTGCCACTATTCCACCTCACAGCAGCATGAGCATCCCTTAAAAAATAGAATAAATTTGAACATGCGGAGCATCCCAGATGTCAAATCTCTCTTCTTTATGTTTGTTACATGTCCATTCAATGTTCTCAATGTTCATAATCAGGTCGGACACTGGAAATGTGTCGGAAATCGTTTGAAAATTGGCCTGAATTCATGTATGGTCTGATCGCGGCATAAATTTAATCCAAATCTGATCCAGATTACAGATTTGGCAGCAATGCACTGTTTATTTAACATGGTTCAGCCTCATTGAACAAGTTCAGATGTGTATGCTGTATATCTCAGTGGCATCCTAACGGATCAGGGTGAATTTTGTCACGATCATGTAAAATGGCAATAACTATACGCAGGTCAGCAGATCCAGATAGTTCTTCTGGATCCAGTGGATCAAAATGTAAAACAATGCAGGTGCTGTGATGTAAAAAGTTTTCTAAGGCTCTCTAAGTGCCCTGTGAAGCACTTTGTGCCACATTTTATGCACAAATAAAAGTCCAGAGTTATGTACGGAAATCATCATGAGGAAACCAACAAAACTTTACAACACGGAACAGAAAAGGTGTAAAGATCCATATGAATGCATAGATGAGTTAGGAAAGGTCACAGAAGTCTGTTCAATTATGATTAACAAACCACAGCTTGTTCAGTAAACATGTGAACAGGGGAGAGTCCCCTTTGGTCTAATGGCGTGATTAGTCAGTTTGATAGAAGTTTTCAGCCACTGAGTCATTAGCAGCCAACAGATGTGTACGAAGGAGATGAAATTTAACATCCTTGCTCTTTGTTATCCTACACGCATGATTTATTCCTCCTCCTCTCCAAACAGAGGCGACATGTTTGCTCTCCCTCGCCGCGTGTAAACATGGACGTCGGCTTAGCTCCAGCACATTTGCATTTCTCGCATCGCTCTCATGTGTGGCCACGTGAACAAGAGCAAGGTCCATTCTGAAGGGAACTTGATACAGTTTTAAGATAAGTTAAAATAAAAAAAAAAAGACAAATCCCTCAATATTAATGCATCGGAAAGCATCGGCAGGTTAATGTGCATCTAATCTGGTGAGGCTGGTCCTTAAGGAACCAGAGTCTGTGTCATCATCCACATCCTCCAGTGAGGAGCTCAGAGAACCAGTGGAGTCAAAGGATTTATGTCATCAAACACTCTCCACACATTCTACGGCAGCATTATAGAAGCACATACAGGTCTGGCATAATTTAAAGGGTCATTTTGGGGGTGTTGAGTGTAGAAATGTTTTGATAAAAAGACATTTTTAGATAAAAAAAAACTAAAAACATCCCCAAAAACAATCATAAAGGGAAAGCTCTGTTTCTGTGTGGATGAGACCGAGGGGGTGGTAAACGCATCGGGGTTGAATTCACATGCACTAAACGCGGCAGGTGTGAACGCGCCCTAAAGTTCTCACAGATTCTCATGCATACACTTTGCAGGAGAGGAGAAAAGAGCAAAGAATACTTAATAAACCTCCACCCTGCTCTCCCTCCTCCTGCCGGAGTGTTGGACCAGCAAATGTAATGTACTCTACAGTCAGAGGAGGTTAGCAGTAATGCTGCTAGACACTGAGGAGGAGGAGGAGGAGGAGGAGATTGCAGTGAAGGCATGGACAGCTGGTTATCTGCGGCAGAATCACTTGTGAAAGTAGCTTTTGCCCTTTGATAGAGAGAAGATGAAGGGTAGGGATGAGAAATGGTTATTGATCGATGGTTGCGTTATCTGCCTTAACCCTGATGACCAGACAATGTCCAGAAATGTCCAGAAAAGTGCAAAGGTGCTGATGGGTTTTCAGAGTACTTTGCTCTCATTTGCACAGTTTACATCAAGCTCACTTTGGCTTCTCCTCACCTGATCTTTCTTTCTTTGATGGTGGAATTTCACATTTTTAAAATATGATCATTAAAACTGCAGTTCTTAACAAGAATGTAGTAGCTCACAAGGACCAGAAGTCTGCATCTTCAAAAAAACATGAAATTATGTAACCATTTAAAGCACGGCACACATTATGGAACACCGTGTGAATGACAGCTTGTTCCTTCCAACAGATGCCTGGCTGCAGGCGATGTCTGTGAATTTCAAAAAACTGTTGCAGCACCAGTCAAATTACAAATCTTCAGGCTTCACTACGGGAGATTGTTATGCAACCGGCAGACTACATTCATTTTCTACGTACGCTTAATGATAAGGATCCATGAGGAGTTCTGCCGTTTGTTTGTTTTTGCTGGTTCACTCTTCTGGCTCTCATCATGTCATCTCCGTATACGATAGGCAGCAGTTTTCTACTGAAATCCACCTCTTTCCTCCCTAACGAGTATCAAATGACAGACAGAGAGTTGTGCTTGCAAACATAAAGACAGAAAAACAGACGCCTGCTGTGGCCAGAAATAAAGACAAACCAGTGAAACTGTGGGACTAAATGACTGCAGAGCTGAGATAAAGTAAGAACAGGGTGATTTTTTGATCCGTGGAGTCGTTCTGTACAAAACAGTTTTAGTTATATGCAATAGAATGTATTGTAGTAAGACGTGTGATCAGAGATGAAGGAAAAATGTAAATTAAGATTCTGGTGTCAGTAATAACGCTCAAAGTGTGCATAGAAAACAAAATGACGGATGAAATTTAAAAGGTTCCTTGAATGCATCTTGAAGCTACCTCTCTTTAGAGACAGCAGAAGTGATTCACATTTTCCAGGGTATTTGAATGTACCTCATTAGCTGCTCCTTTTTGTTTAGCACACTGTGAACCCTGCATTACTTCCAATAGCTCTCATGCACTAGAGTTTAGAATATGCCAATATACCTTTGAATATTCTAATAGTATTCTGGCTAGAAAGGTCCATCCCTAGTATGAGCATGGACCCAGTTTAACACAACGTGCAGATCCTGTTTTCATATTTTGCAGAAACTTTTTCTGCAATATAATAACCTGGAATTGAAGAACCCATTTTAAATGCTAATGGGAAACATTTTACATATGGTCCCTTTAAAAGTCTTACAAGTTTAGTTTCTTATTATGTTAGTTTGAGTACCTTGGGAAGGTCACACAGTATACAGTTTAAATATCCTGTTTCAGAATATTAGTTTTGCTCCGCTGATCAAACCTCCATCAGAAATATCCATATTGCTTGGCTGCGCACAACTAAAGCTTATTAAGTGTGATTGCTTAAAGAAAATGCACAGCGCGGGCCGCATTTGCATTCTCCCCAAACACATTACCATTCAATAAACCGAAAACACGGGTATCATGGGAGATGTGAGCTTTATAATGAGGAGCCACACTGCTGTTCGCAGACGTTCCATAACTCACGGAAAAGCACAAATCCAGATAAATACAATCAAGCAGAGAGTATACACACACACACACACACACATATATACTCTATAAAGCCAATAAAAAGACTCCACTTTCACTTTTTTTTACCATATAAGACGATGGAATATGGGGAGCCCATGTGTCTTGCGCTGGGTATCAATTAAAATGATGTATGGCCCCAGAGTTTTCTAATTGGGACATGGTGATGTATTTAATAACACACATTAGAACTCTAATTAGAACTAAATTGAGCTGCGTCCCATTGTCTCCCAATCAACAGAGCGGATTGGGAGGATAAATAACCTCAGTTGGAGGGTATTTACACACAAGACACCAACTGATGATTTCTCCCAAAAGGTTTGACTGTGGGTTGTTTTTTTTTTGGTCACCAGAAACTGAAAATACACATCATTTCGATTACATTTTAAATGGTTTATAAAGTGATCCAAAAATATTTATAAGACTATGGTCGTCCCATTTTACAACTATTCAAATTCAAATTCATTTTATTTGCATAGCACCTCTGTGCATGTTCAGGCAGAAACTATTACAATAATATGGAGAGAAGAGAAACCCAACAATTCACACAATGAGAAGAACAGAACCAGACTCGAAAATGTGCGGCCATCTGCCATGACAGGTTGCGGTGAAAGGAAAAATGGGGGACAACTACAGACGCTATCCTAAATCCTTTGCAAGCTAATTCAACAATTGGGGAAAATGAAAATCATTTCATAGGAAACACAGCACTTACAGACATTAAAATGTATAAGGGATAGGCAGAATCCATCTGTGGTGTCATAAAGTTGATCCAGCCTTAAGGAAGGGGATTCGATTTCCTCAGTTTTGCAATTTATGCCCTTTAAGGAGCAGTTTGTGGGAAAATGTATATATATTTTATGACTATACATGTGTTGATTCACAATCTAAAACTGAAGTAACAGCGGGCAAATTCTGTTTAAGTATTGATAAATGTGTAGCTGTTCGTAGATCCCAATGTCCTTGTCTTTCATGCTCATATTTTACAACTTTAATCTAGGAAAGTCTGAGACTTTGCCTAAACCCCCACCGCTCCACTCCCCGGCCCTGTGATTAATTCATTTATTTTTTTGGACCAGAACAAAATCATCCTGCAGAATGAAAAAATGAGGCGGGGGCCTCTTGATCATAATCATCTCCCCTTGTTTATCTGGGCGACTGCCAATTTAATCTCAGACTGGGAAACAAAGAAGTCAAATTAATTAGTGCCAATAAAGCGACAAACCCCTTGCACTTAGCAGCGAGGGGGAGGTTGCCTTCCATCACAGATAATTGGAGCATGTATGGAAACAATGTAATGAAAACAAATGACTCCATAACCTCTCCAGTAAATTATTAGCACATGTGCAAGTGAAACACAAGAAGCACTGAAAAATACAACCACAGTTATATATACTACACGCAGAGGGAAAAACAGCATGAATCCCCCATTTTTATGTCTCTGCTTTCATGAAGAAAACCTCTGGAATGAAAAATGTCCAGTGAGATTAAAAATATCACTATCAAGTTGTTTAAAAACAAAAGTCTGTGTGACCAGATGCTTATATCTGGCTGAAATCTTTTCTAACTTTTCTACACGATGGAACGGTTTACCCCCTCCAATTGACTCTGCTCCCACGATCGAACATTTTAAATCACTTTCCACAACTTTTACAAAGTAGGATTTGCTCTCTGGGTCCCCCTACTGTTGGTTAACAGTATTGTTTTTCCCACAACCTGCGATGCAGATCGCAAAAATCACTGGATTCTCTCTGGAGGACATTTCCGCCCTCGGCGCCTTTCGCAGAGCTAACAGCATCCTCAAGGATGGCGCTACAGAGCCCTCAGTGTGTGCACCTTCATAGAAAAACATCTAGAATCCTTAATTTCATGTATGTGTGTGTCATTTTATTGAACAAAAATGTTCATCAATTACCCTTTTTTTTCCAGACGAAAATGTGACGTTAAATAAAGAAATCAACGACTAAATTCAAAACAAACCACCAACACTGCAAAAAAAAATTACAGAAGTGTGATGTTTCGCGTCTTCAAACTGAGACAAACGTGACAAAAAGATCAATTATTTGTGTCAAGACAAAACCCTAATAATAACATATTAATTGATAGGATGGCAGAGAAAATTAGTAATAATAGAAACAAACCCACTAGAAGCACCGGATGCAAGGGACTGTCATGGGTCTAGCTCCACACGTACCATACCGTACCGTACCGTATCATGACTCTGGTACCGCAAGGGAAGGGTACAGAAAACTGGAATGGTTCGGGCCTGATTATTTCGGTACTATTCCTAATGGAAGCACAAGAAAAATACATACTGCGCTGTACCAAACGGACCCTTTCCACTCGGTGGAAACACGCCACATGAATCACTTTACGTACGCCGTAAAGTAGACCTGAACCAGACTGCCAATACAGGAGATGCAGACCTTTGACAGAGGTGTCAGTCATGCTGTTGTAAGACAATATTTGAATGTTTTAATCCTTCATTTTGTCGCTTTAAAGACCCACATCTTCCCTTTTCTTCAAATCGAACTAGATGTTTTTTTTTTTACCATTTAACTTTGATCATAGTCCTTGGTTTTCAGCACTACCGTGACCTGGATGACTGAGAACCTTCACAGACATACCTTTATCATAATTGATTGAGTTTTACGCTCGCGTCGCTCCTTGTTACTGTACCGTTCACCTTGTAGAGGACGCTGGTCGACCCTGGTTGTTTTAGAAATGTGCTGTCGAGATAAAGTTGACCTGTCTTGGCTGTTTTTCGGGGGGGGGCGAGGCCCGGGACGCCGTAAACGGCAGTCCTACATCTGTGCTGACTGCAGCGTAAAAAGCCCTCTCAGCACATTTTATGGATCGGACAGGCGTTTGACAAGTTCTCCGCGATCACACATGTCAGTATAAAGGATTACGTGTTTTATGAGGCCTGAACCGAGCGGCAGGTCCGATCCTATAAACATGCACTGCAATTTAGCCCAAGGTGTGCACTGAGAAAAGGTTATCCAATCACGCTCTTTTGGAAAGCGCCTCTCAAAATGAATGAGTGCCTGGACTGATTGGAGGGATTCAGATTTATTGCAGATGACGGCTCTTCCTCCTAGTGACAATTGATGAATACAGTCGCCATCATAAATGCCCACAAACCTCACAGTTGTAATAATGAGGATGTTTTAAGTGCCTAAATCCAAATGTAGGCAGGAAAACATAGCTTTGACCTAATAACACATTCATGTATTCACCGACTGAAGATGCAAAACATGTCAACATTATATTTCGGTACCACCTTCTTCTGCTTTGTTGTTTTTTGTATCCCCAGGGTATTGTCTTGCAGTCCTTGCTGCTGTCTACTCTTCTGTCTCTTGGCTGCTAGTCGAGCCTCTCTGATTAGACTCCGACCCCAGGTCTCTCGTGAAATGTCCTTCTATCGCAGTGCAGGACGACCATCTTGTCCATCTTTCTGTCCTTTATAGCCTGTTGTTTTGGTACAGTATGGTACAATTTGGAAGGGCGTTGAAGAAACACCGGTTGCAAGGGACTGACGCTTTCCTGTCGCCCAGTCAGCTGACTGTCGTGGGTCTAGCTCCACCCATACCGTACCATTATTCTGGTAACCGAAACGAAGGGTTAGGAAAAATGGAACGGTTGGGGCCGGGTTATTTTGGGTACTATTCCTAATGAAAATGCAAAAAAATATGCGCCGTGATATATATATATATACTGTATATATGTATATATATATATATGTATATATATTTATATATATACATATATACATATATATACATGCACATGCACAAATATTAGTGTGCCATAGTAACATAGGTAATAAGTTGTCCACCAAGGTCCAGGCTCAAAAGCTGCTAATTTAGACAATTGATTTAACTAGAGATTATCAGAATATCACCACAGAGCTGCACATAAATATATACAATACTATGCAAAAGTCTTTGATTTTGGCTTTGTTTATGTAAAGTTAGGATTTTAAGGCCTTCACTTTCTGTGATCTTAAAAGGAATGATGTGATTTAGAGTTTACCTTTTTCTTTTTTAAAAAAAGCAGATATATTTGACATTAATATTAATAAAATAAAAGTAAGACAAGCACAGGTGTTACAGATGACATTAATTAAGGTTCCACTCAATTTAGGCTTAAAAAAAAACTAATGATCCTGCTTGTGTTTAAATACAAGGAGGAAATGTAAGAGAATCCTTGACACTTTAACCAGTAGAAGCTGTTTTTTTCCTGTTCGTTTAACACTGCATCCATATTTTCTTTATTTTTTTTTTTAACCACATTCTAGGTTGAGAAATAATCATACTATAATTATGATCATTATTATTATTGTACTCCTAAAACAAAAGAAATCCAACGGTGGCTGAAGCTTTTGCACGGAAATGGACATTGTTACCAAAATGCAATTAAAATATCCTCATTAATGGTGACACATCAGCATGGATTGTCGGTTTCTTTATCAGTTGTCTGAGGACGAGCCTGTTGTGTCTGAAACATCACTGGGAATAAAAACCTACTTTGAATTTCACAATATCATACTGGTGCAGTACACCAGATATTTTTACATTCAAATATTCCTTCCCTCTTCATCTTCATCCTCTTTTTTCTTCCGAGGTAAACAAAACAAATCTCCCTGCACTTTTTTTAAAAAAAACAAAAACAAATGGCAGTAAAAACACATAGGTATTGATCGCTAACTCACTTGTAGCCCACTGTATTGGTCATCTATATGGTAATTCAGGGCTCCCATGTCTCATTTTATTATTTCATCTTTCTCTGTCTCCTCATTACAACAGTACAGAGCCGTGAACACCTCCTGTGTATCTAGATAAGGCTATTTGAATGGATAACACAGCCTCCTCTACACATAGAGGGTTATCTTTATAAGAGCGAGCCCACCTGCTTCACCACAGCCATTCATCATTGTAGCTCCACATTCCCTTTGTCTTGAGTGGATAATTAGCATAACTTTGTCCAAGAATCACTTAGTTAGCGGCAGGAAGATTGATAGGTTGATGTTATCCGTCCAACAAGTTAAAATGTCAGAAACGGAGGTCAATTCTGTTCCTTGGCACCATTTTTAATCCCATTGTACGAGTTCAGAACTGGGGTTTCTTCGCCGAGCTTCTGGAACGATCTTCGTCTGCATGTTAGACACGCCCTCTGCGTATTAGACAGTTAGACACGCACCTTCACGGTCCATTTTCACAACGTACCTTAAAACCGTTTAAAACCGACGTTTATTTTGACCAGTTTCTATTATTTGTTTCAGCTGTTGTTTTTAAAGATAAAGTTGGATTGGATGGCTACCCACCGGGTCCTATGACCATCATGATATTCAGCCCGCCTGGATATATTTAGATTTTATGGCTGTAGATCTGTCAAAAGAAATTTCAGAGCGTGAGTTCTTCTGCCCAGTTATTAGGAATGACAGTCCTGAGAAGCTGAAGTCACAAACTGAAACTCAGATGTCTGTGATTGGACGGTCGTTCTGTGGAAGTCACTGGAGGCTACCGGTCTCGAATTTTCTAGATATCACAAACGGTCTAGGAGTGCATGCCAAATCCTGTCTGCGACGACAGGCGGACAATGTGTGATAACATACAAAGTTTTACACACTACAGCTTTTAAGCCCAAAAGTCAGACATTTCACGCTTTGTGTAACGAATCATTTCAGAAAGATGGTTGACACAAGCAGCTGAACATTTTAATCTCCTTTTAGAAGAAGCAGAAAAGCGTAAGTCAAGCAAACACATAGTTACTAACTTTTATAACACTTTCCTATTTAAAGTTCTATGCTCACAGTGGCTAATTTAACAAATCACACCAACCGCGGTACTCCACCGCCTCTTTGTCCAAACTCGGCACGACACAGTCCTGCTCATCTGCCACTTCATGCAGTGTTTTCTGACCCGTCACCTCCATAGTTTAGGCAAGTACTACTTGGTTAAATTTAGAGCCACTTCTTCCACTGCTCCCGCTGGAGGACGGTCATTATTTGTGCCAACGAAAAAAATAGTTTTTTTCCATCAGCAGAACATAAACGGGACACGCAAATGGCTCATAAACACGAGCATTTACACAAACAACGGGCGCCGTTGTTTCTCTGGTGAGCAAAATCTATGAAAAAAATCATGTGCGCGGAAAAATTATGTACATTTAAAATGAGCTGTTGTAATATTTACAACTGTAAAACATGCATGAACGCGCTGGAAGCGTGTTGTAAGCATAAATAAATCTCGTTAAATTAAAATGAATGTCGAATTAGATCCAATAATGCTGATAGCGTTCACCAGCTGCAAAAATAAGTGTGCGCTAAGCGCTAGCATGACGAAAAAAAGACCTCGTAGCGATAAAAACACGCAAATCAATTTGACATTTGTCAAAAGAATAAAAATCTGTACTCTTTTAGTAGCTGCACAAAGGAAGTGAGGTGTTTTATGACTCAGCTGACAACAGCAACATTAAGCTAGCTTCAGTATTAACCCTTGATACTTTACGTACGCTAAGTGTTAGCGCTCTTTGCGTGGCCGTAATTACGTGATGGTTTGTGCTATCGGAAAAATTCCAACTGTCTCTGAAAGCTGAGAAGTTGCACATCAAAGCCAGCGTGTGGTTATTATAGTATTATTATAGTAATTCCACCCGCGCTGTAGAAGGAAGTCAGCGAATCAGCGTCTTTGTCACCAGAGGAGAGAGTTTACATTTTTTTGCCAACATTGAGACAAAAACTCAAACAAGTGTTAAATGTGTTACAATGTTCACATTTCAAATTGAACACACACAATCTAGTGTTTAAGTGGAACTACAGTGTTTTTAAATAAACCTTTTTGTTTTTGTTTATTTTATATTGTTAATACGCTGTCTTAACGTGTATTGCTCTCTATCTATCTTAACGTAATTGTAAATAACCTCCGGATATTAAAAGTTATTCTGTGAAAATGGGCAAAAGCACTCACTGGCCCTTTTATGATTAAAATAAACAAAAATGGGCCAGATAGATTTTTTTAGACTTCTTACATCACTATTGCAAAATGTTCTCCAAACCTCATCTGTAAATCTCTCTTAATCCTGCAGTTTAATTGTGTGGAAATGTAATTCTTAGGAGATGTAGTTGACATAAGTGAGGGCAGAAATGAGAGCGGAGTGAGATTTCATTTCATTTCCTCGACTTCCTCTGTCATATGAGTGATAGAGCACATCTCATTTACAGTCAATGAGGGAGTTCATTTCCATATTCTTTCTGACCTTACCCTCGACTTTTCACCTGAGTCTCTGCCAGTTAATTAAATGTTCATCCAGTATTTGTAATTTGTATTCAATTTTAATAAAAAAAAAAACAAAATCACACAAATGTCGTTTTCCATTAATCACGTCCGGCAATGAACCATTAATCATGTTATTACAACGGTCTCATTGTGTAACGGTGGTGAGCCGTGTGTTCACGCAGCAGCTCCGAGGTGTTTGTGTTTGAAAGGTCAGGTGTAAATCCAACACCCCGCGAGGAGCGGCGACGTGAAGCGCCGGGCCGTGAAAGCATGCACTCGTGTCACGTTAGATTCAGCGGGTTTGACGGGTCAGCTTGTTCGGACAGGGGAGCGTATTGATTACGATGCAGCGGACGCGTCTGTGAGGTGCAGAGAAAGGCTGAGTGGGCATTAGAGGTGTAAACAGGTGCACATGCAAGTGCACCGGCAGTGCTCGCTGGGCAAAATGGAAGACGTGGGAGAATAATGGAGGGGCACGTTTGCAGCCGTTGTGCGAAACTCGCTCATTCCTCAGAGTCAGGAGCGTTCACGTTACACACACACACACACACACAGAGTCTGGTTTCCATGACTTCAGAGGACAATACATTGAATTACATTAACTTAACCAAACTTTAACCAAAACATGTCTTCATATTAAAATGTAATCATGTATGTTATGGGGACTTGATTTTCCTCCCCCATCACGTGACTGTGTAGTCAGATTTAGGTCCCCGCAACATCAGTAATACCTAGAACACACACTCACACACACATTCTTGTACAGCACTGCTTATGAGGGACCCTAACACTCAAAGACAATCTAATCTAAACAAGGTCCAGGCCTTTCTGTGTGAAGTTTGAATGCTCTCCCTGTGTCTCCTGGTTTTCCAGTTTCCATAATAATCACAAGAGTACAACACAGCGTTACAGACAGACAACACAACGACACAATGTCTAGTGAATTCTAGTGAATTGAGTTCTAAAGGAACTTTAAAATCCACTAAGGGAATCAAGCTTGAGACTCTGCTGAAGCTCGTTCCAGGTTGAGGAGGTAAAGTAAAGTAGGAAATGTCTTTTTGCCAAGCTCTGTGTGGACAGAGGGGACAGCAATGAACTGGTGAACGTGTCCAAGGTGTACTCTGCCTTGGAGCTGAGCCAATCAGCTGGGATTGGCACCTCACTTCGAGGATAAAGTGGTAGAAGACAATCGACGGAGTATTCTTAACTGCTACAACTAAATGCCAAATCTAACCCGAAAAGCAGGTCTAAACCCATGAACAGATACAGGTTTTCACAGCTATTCTTCTGAAGACACTGGATTAACTTTCGTTAATCTGGACAACAGAAACAAATCATTATCCCTAACCTTCACCATAACCAGTTTATACCTAACTCTTACCTTAACCTAACCACAATCTTAGCCCTAAACTTAACCACTTCCTAAGACATGACATCTGTTGATTATATTATCAATTCACTGAGTAATCGTTTGGTCCATATAATGTTAAAAAAAATGTCGATCAGTGTTTGTCAAACCTGGAAATGAAGATGTTCTCATACGTCTTGTTTTGTCCACAAACCAAAATGATTCAGTTTTAATGATTTCTTTGTTTAAATGCTGCAAAGAAACAAAGTAAATATTCCCATTTAAGAAGCTGAAGCAATCAGCTTCAGACCGATGACCCTAGTCTGCCTCAGTAGGACCAGGTTTCAGCGTCCATGAGGACTAGTGGTCCTGACATGGTCACTGTTAAAGGTCCTAAATAGGTAACAAATACAAGTAAACACACGTATTCTTGTACTAACGACACTCAAAAGCCCCTTTAAAGTTGCAAGATGACCAAAATGTCCTCACAAAGATAGGTTTGAATCAAAATGTGTCCACACAGATAAATCCACAAACACCTGCACACAAACCCCCCCCCTCATACCCCCGTCTCTCTCTAACACACCAGCCCTTCCTTGGGTCCCTGTAGAACCTGGAGGTCATCGGTGTGGAGGAGCAGCAGCAGGATTCACAGAAAGAGACGGAGAATTGAGGAGATACAGGTTCTAACCTCTCATAATCTCATACGACCTCTGACCTTAGAGCCTCACATCAGCATACGGCCTGGAGAGCAGCCTCACACTCAGACACACTGTGCATGTCAGCGGAGACTTATACAGTGGAAATGTGGGAGTAACACTTTATATTACAGTTCAATAATAACATGGTAAGAGTATGATAGTGTTAGCATCCGTGTAACACTTTCATGTAGAAGTGCATGGGAAAGAAAAGTCGGAATTCTTTTTTCACAAGCTGTAGTTTCAAGAGAATACATAAAGCTACCTGTGATAGTAATTATTGTAATATCAATAAACCAAAGTTAAAATGCTAATCTAGCTGCTTCTATTACTTCTAAAACTTCTATTCACATTGGAAATCGGAAGTGAGAGCTGGGAAAGCAAATATAAAAGGCTTATTCTAACACATTGTAACATGATATTATGTGGCTCCCGGGGCTGCGAGTTTGAAACCTCGGTCTGAGGCTATTTGCCTTGTCTATTATTTTTACCTTTTAATTTACTGACTCTGAGCCCTGCACAATAATTCCTATGTTCCCAGACTGTCTGTCTGTCTGTGCACATCTTCAATCTTGACTCATGGGGAAAATCAATCAATTCCTGCCAAGAAAACCTTTAATCACATCGTTCTTGGTTTAAATACTGAGGATTTGTCCAAATTCACCTTCAAATAGGACACTAAACTTCTGAGTACTCTGCCTGTTGAATATATGTCTCATATTTTTGTCAACATTATGAATATTTTATCTTTATAAGGGCTTTTGTTTTTGTTTCTGTATTTGCCATAAGGGTTATTTAGCGTGTTATGAGCTGGATCTATGAAATGGATCTCTTTAATTTTATAGTGTTCTCATCAAGGACGACTTGAACTGCACACTTTGGACTTTTGCTATGTTTTTGTTCAGCCTGTACTCTTTTGTGTATGCGTTTAGATAGATAGAGAGAGCGCTTGCTAGCTAGTAATAGATAGCTCGATAGATAGCTCGATAGATGGCTCGATAGATGGCTCGATAGATAGTTCTCTAGCTAGTGATAGATAGCTCTCTAGCTAGTGATAGATAGCTCAATAGATAGAGAGAGAGCTAGATAGCTCGATAGATAGAGAGCTAGATAGCTCGATAGATAGAGAGCTAGATAGCTTGATAGATAGAGAGCGAGCTAGATAGCTTGATAGATAGAGAGCGAGCTAGATAGCTCGATAGATAGGTCTCCAGCTAGTGATAGATAGGTCTCCAGCTAGTGATAGATAGGTCTCTAGCTAGTGATAGATAGGTCTCTAGCTAGTGATAGATAGCTCTCTAGCTAGTGATAGATAGTTCGATAGATAGTGATAGATAGCTTGATAGATAGAGACAGCTAGCTAGTGATGGATTGCTCGCTAGATAGCTCGATTGATAGCTCGATTGATAGCTCGATTGATAGCTCGATAGATAGCTCTCCAGCCAGTGATAGATAGCTCGCTAGCTAGTGATAGATACAGCTAGCTAGTGATGGATTGCTCGATAGATAGCTCGATGGATAGCTCGATAGATAACTCTCCAGCTAGTGATAGAGCTCGATAGATAGAAAGAGAGCTAGATAGCTTGATAGATAGCTCGATAGATAGCTCTCCAGCTAGTGATAGATAGCTCTCTAGCTAGTGATAGGTAGCTCGCTAGCTAGTGATAGATAGCTCTCTAGCTAGTGATAGATAGCTTGCTAGCTAGTGATAGATAGCTTGATAGATAGAGACAGCTAGCTAGTGATGGATTGCTCGCTGGATTGCTCGCTAGATAGCTCGATTGATAGCTCGATGGATAGCTCGATAGATAGCTCGATGGATAGCTCGATACATAACTCTCCAGCTATTGATAGATAGCTCTCTAGCTAGTGATAGATAGCTCGATAGATAGAGAGCTAGATAGCTTGATAGATAGCTCTCCAGCTAGTGATAGATAGCTCTCTAGCTAGTGATAGATAGCTCTCTAGCTAAATAGATAGATAGATAGATAGCTAGATAGATAAAATATTGCAACAATAAAATATTCTTCCGCATACATACTGTATGTGTTACTGTTGTTGTAAATACCAATAAAAAGGCGGCGTGATAACGATACAGAGCCAGAGACATGACGAGCAGCACGACAGCATGTGCATCTCTCCTGTTTACGTCAATCTGCTGTTGTGTCGCCGTCTGTTTCCCTGTCAAACTGTGTTTCCCCTGCACTCGACCTGAATCCAAGCAACGAGTTACACGACTGGGAAATCAGAATTCAGCACAACACCTGCTCTGTGACTATCTGCACAGCCGACAATGATGCCCACTCCATCCATCATTAAACAGGCTGTGTTAAGGCGCACGCACACACACACACACACACACACACATTAACTGACAGCTCATGTCTCTCCCAGGTGGAATCGTTGGGAAGCAGAGGATTTGCATTTGTATTTTTCCAATATCTCCTCTGGACAGAGAATCATGAGCTTAAACCACGGGAGAGAAAAGAAACAGGCAAGGACTCGGGCAGCCTTTTATTTTTTTTTAGTTAGACATTCTCCTGCCCTCGTCTTGTTTTATAAATTGAGAGAGGGCTCCTCAACCTGTTGTTTGTGGCTGTGGGGAAGGGCATTGTTGTTGAGGGAATGGGATGTTTGCTCTACCCATTACATACTGGGAGGAGAAACATGCAGTTCAGACCTGAGGTCACACACACACACACACACACACACACACACAGCCATTCTCATTGGTCGACTCTCAGCAGAGACAAAGGGCTGCTGTCTTCAGCATGCTACTGCCAACAACTACAGATATCATGGACGATGGTGGAATTCCTGATGTAAGAATACGACGGTAAAACAATACGATGGACTGTCTTCTGTCCACGGAGTCTTTGTGTGAAACAAAGATGTTCAATCTTTGAAACGATGCCGCGGGAGGAATTGTGCAATTGGAAACATGTTTTTTTGTGGCACTGTAGTTAACTTGAAGAAGCATTTGGATGTGCAGCACTTAAAATAACCAAGTACATGTACAGAGTACATTCTATTGTATAGTATTGTTTTGTACGCAATAAAACCAACACTGAATAAACACTGAAGACTAATCAGGAAAAACACATCTATATTAGCAGGCTGTTCATTTGTCATATAATCTGCTTATGAAAGTTGATTTATTTTATACCGAGTGTATTTTTCTTCATAAATTATATGACATTCAGTGAAAAAAGGTGCAGACACTGGATTAGATTATGGTAAGTAAACAAAATCCACTTGACAAAAGGAGTGTCACGACCTTATATGACCATGTGAGGTTCACAGGTTCACATAAAGCAACATGATGTTAAAAACACAAGATTTTTCCTTCCTAATTTTCTCCCTTTCTAATATATTAGAAATATACTACAACTAATGATGTGAGAAGCCTTCAGGCATGTACATTTACATATTTATTAAAACAAAAACAGCTATTGAAAATATTTAGGAGAGTTCATGTATGTCAGCATTTTTCACATTATTGTTTATGGGGTAGATGGAAAAGAAAAGTTATAATAAAAAACAGCAATGACATAAAATGTTTTATTGCTCATCACTCTTTATTTACGACATCCATTTGCAAATTCAGATTCTTCTTCTTTGGTCAATTCAAGTCAATTTTATTGACATAGCCCAAACATCACAAACACAATTTGCCTCTAAGGGCTTGTGGTGACTGAGACTTTCAATTTTGAATCCCCTAATTGTTTTTCCTTGGTGAAAAACCCCCATTTTATTTAGAAAATTCATTCAAAATTTGAAGTAAGTACTTGAAAATGTTATTATCCATGATAAAATTAAAAATAGCCAAAAACTATCTGACGCTCATAACCAGACTGTGATAAATGACTCTTTATTTTCATCTTAAACTCTCTGCTGCCAATATGGAAGAGGATGTGAAGAGTTTTTTGGTAAGAACAAAATAATCGCTTTTAAAAATATAGTTTTCAAAAGAAACTCTAAACCTCCTCCGTGTTATAATTGTTATTATAAACCGTGGCAAACAATAATGGTATGGTATAATGGTAATAATATCCTTTGAATAAAGGATATTTTCTACCTATAATGAATAAAACATGTAAGAGGCTGGAGATAACAGCACTTTTATTCATCGCTTGTACAGAAAAGAACAAAGAGATAAATCAGCTAATCAGAAATGTTGAAAGAACATCTTTTTGTATTTGGAGTTTGTACTTTGAGCTCGTCTGGACTGACTGAGAAGAGCCAGAGCTCAGTTACAGCTGTCCTTAATGTCACTCCATTAAGTGACCGGTGTCAGCACATACGATGGTTTATTATTCCAATTAGACCCATAAGAGGTTTCATTGAGGAGTATGGATTAGTCAGTCGCCACTGGGAGACATTAGCCGTTTCCACAGTCCGACCGTATCAACGTCACATTAATTGCGGCTCCGTCCCCTGGAGCACTTTCTTCATTCGGGTTACTTACAGTGACCAAACGCCTCAAATAAAATGACGTGAATCCACAAAAATACTATGTGGGTGTAAGATATTGCTTTTTTTTTCTACTTAAATATTGTATTTATACACCAGATACACAATGACTGAATCCCCTGCTTTCCCCGATACCATAACAACCAGGCAGGCTACTGCGAGAAACCGTCAATAGTCTCGATCCCAAAAATAGCATCAACTGTTGAGCGTCTGTTTTCGCAGCACAGCCACACAATAAAATAAAGGCCGACCTCTATTTCTTTTTCTTATTCTCCTTCTCTTCACAGACCGCTTCGCGTAACATGCATGACGTTACACGCGTTCAACCTAAAGTCACTCGGCGGAGGCGGTTTCATCATCCGCGTGGTGCAATAACTCTCAGGTAAGAAACCCACGAGAGCAGGTATTGCACCGTTTGATGCAACAGACATCAGACAAAATCACCGGAGTCTGTATGATCCGCGGTGATGTGAAATGTTAGAGCCGCGGGCGGAGGGATCGCAAGGGGAGTCGATGATTGACCGCTGAGTTTGATCTGCAGGACAATAACACACCGAGGTCAGAAAAGGTTTAAAAAAATGACTGTTTTTAGGCCGACTTTAAGTTCATGTTTACATGTTAGTCCAACTGAGATTTCACTAAATCAAATTTCTCTAGCGCAGGGGTGTCAAACTCATTTTTGTTCAGGGTCCACATACAGCACAATTTGATCTCAAGGGGGCCGGACCAGTAAAAATAGTAAAATAATAGCATAATAACCTATGAACAACAAGAACCCCTTTGTTTTTTCTCCTTTGTTTTACAGTTAATGAAGGATAATTTTACAAAACATGAAATTTCTTGAGAAATATAAGTGCAATTTCAACAATATCGTGCCTAAATTTACTATTTACACATCACACTGGATCTATAAAGTCCCGAGTATCTGGAGCATTTGACATTACGTTTAGATTAGTGTGAAATTTTAACAAATTCATCCTGTGGGCCGATTGGACCCTCTGGCGGGCAGGTTCTGGCCCCCGGGCCGCATGTTTGACACCCCTGGTCTAGCACATCCTGGTTGGGCAGCCCAGAAGGGAACAAGGGAAGGGAATTGGGCTTGTAACCAGACGGTCGTCCAGGTGTAACGGCACAACAGGCAACGTCTCAACAAGACGTCAACTTTTGACTGTGTGTGTTGAAGAAACACCGCTCTTTTTTTCTGTCACCAAATCAGCTGACTGTTGTGGGAGGAGCCGTACCATACCATTCAATCTGGTACACCAAGGGAAGGTGACCAAAATTGGAACGGTTGGTGCTGGTTATTTTGGTACCGTTCTAATTCACTATCGCTAACTGGGGTATGCAAATAAAACTAAGGTTGTTTCAAGGGAACCAAATACAGGAAGCAGACCACACCGCAGGGCATTGTGGGTAAAGACAACCAAAATATACCTGCGTGCCCAATGATGCGGCGTAACAAGACCCCAAGATCAATAGGTTTTGATGCAGCGCCATGTTTTACTCCAATCTACCAAACTGGCCTTGCAGGTGAAAGGGTTAATGTACCTGCAACAAGGCTTTTATTGTGAAATATCCGCAGGGCTGAATGGTTAGTGGCTTTTTACATGAATACAGAGATGAATTCAAAGCGTTTAAATGTTTATTGTTCTGGCAATTTTTCAACACTTGTTGGCCAGTGCTGGGGCAGCAATCACTCCACTAATGAGACATCAGAGTAGACGGGAGCATTAATTAGTCAAAGCCTCTGGTAAAGAGACCGATGTAAGGATGTAAACAAAGAAAGTGCATACAGAAGTGTGTTATGCCGAGAGGTTATAATGAATCTATAGAAAATAACACCAAAAACCTCCTGCACACAATAAAATGTTGTTTATTCCAAACTAGTTTGGTTGTTACATGGTTTTACATCAGTTGGCATTTATAATGTTACATTACTGCTTCTGTCTTAGTCCATATTCCATCATATTCTAATGTTCATGACCATTTTAATTAACAAACTAATTGTATCATTATTTTCTGAATTACAGTGAGGATTATACTGGGTCCAATTGTCCCTGAACACATCACACGCCAACCTTTTCATAAGACCTTGAACTGATTCCTACAATAAATCAATTAAAGCTACTCAATTATTTGTATTTTGTCTTCTTTTATATTAAACTGTTGACGGCTTCATACTGCTCAGTGTCTGCCCTACTGTGGAACAACTGAATCAAACACACACATATTTTGTCAAAATTAACATTATTGACAGTAATGAACACACTCTTTGTGAAGATAAATGGCCGGGTTTTAGAAAGTTGTACAGAAAGATACGAGGATTCATGAAAATGCCGCCCCAACTCAACAATCTGAATGAGGCGCTGCAGTCCAACGGTAAACACCGCGTATACGATCTGTGAATTATTTGAAGCGACTTCAACAAACAGATTAACTGAACCAAGAACACATTTCATTACCCGACCATACAACGAGACAAATGGAATGTGTGTCCTCTTTGGCTTTATGTGGATATTTTCTTATTTGCTGGATTCTGTGAAGTGTAAACTTTTAAAGATTGATTTTCGGAGACAGGGACAAAACAATCCACTTAAATCCATAGATTCGGCTCACTGTACTTTCCTCCTCCCCTCTATTCCGAGTTGTACTTTGTTTGAATGAATTCAAAGTTGCACGCACAACCGCATTACCACCGCGAAGGAGCCGGCAGGGGAGAGGCTATCGATTGTGTCACCTTTCCAGAGGCCTGCGGCTGCGAGGGTTCTCTTTGTGGGTCCAGCTCACAGTGGAGGACTCGGGCACTCGAACATGAAAAGCTTCAGTGTATGAAGCAGCAGGAGCTGAAGGAGAAGAGGCGCACTGTGCCGCACACTCTTCTTTTGTGTCCCGCTGTCTCTGTCCCTCGGCGTGTCTCACTCTCTGCCACATGGTTACATGTCTCTTCAGGTGTTTTCACACCAAACGCAATGCAGATTTTTTTTTTTCTTGCGCAATAAGATGAGGAACAAAGTCAAGGAGCGACAGAGCGGATGTTACGCAATCTGAACCACAACAACGCCATTTTACCAGGAAGCCACCTTGATCAAATCTATGTAAATACACTATTTGAGTGTTCAATGGTATTGTTTACCATTATTTAGTGAAGTCAAGATGTTGAATATTAATTGTTGCTAACACCATCTGTGGCCCCTGATTACGATTCAGGGGCCACAATTGGATTATGAAACGCTTATCAATGCATCTTGATCATAAATAAAACAAGATTTCCGATGGTTTAAGCTTCTTAAATGGGAGTGTTTTCTTCATTTCTTGGCTCTGGATAACCAAAAAACGACTTTTTTGGTTTGCGGACAAAACAAGACATTTGAGAACGTCGTCATTTCCAGGTTTGGCGAACAACGCTTTAAGGTTTTCTGTTATTTTAAGGACCAAACGATAAAATCGATTATGAAAATAATTGTTAGTTGCAGCTCTAATCTTGATCCACTTTCAGTGAGTCCTTTGAAAGTCTTTGTCTCGCTGTGTGATCGCTCACCACTTGTACGGCTATTTTCAACGACAGTGCATTTGTCATGAGAAACATTCATTTCCATTATCTTTTATCAAATGTGTGAACTGGAAAGTTCAGAACTGCACTGTAATGACCTTGAATCCCAATTCAGCGAATGGGAATGGAAACCGATGTCCAAGCATCACACGTAATTTCTATCCTACCCTTTGAGAGTGAGTCACCCGTGACTTCTGTTTTGGTTTCGTTGTCGAGTGTCGCGATCGCCGCGTCAGGGAAATAGCGCCACTGTTTCTCGGCTCCATGCTTCTTCGCATAAAGTGACGGCACACTACACTTCCAGCCTATTCGTAGCGAACTATTTTACGTCACGTAACATTTAAATAATCTGAATTTGCATCGCGATGCATCTAAGAATCGATGTTGTTCCCAAACTCGTAGCGGATGGCTGGCAAAACACGATCAACGTATAAAAGACGGAGCAAAGAGTCAACAGATTCCACAGGATCACTTCAAACCAGGTACAAAAACATCTCCTTTTTTTTTTTTTACACGCTATAAGTAAGTAAGAAAGTTAAAGATGACGGAAAACTGCAGGTCCGTTTTCATGCTAACGGAAAACAACCAAGAGGATGATCAGGGTCAGATATGTGATTTTGTGTGAAACTATGAAGACTCTTCTTGGAACACACTTCTGTATTCTGATGACAGCACAGACGTTACCGGCCAGGTGGCTTCCACTGATCCACTGTGAACGTGAACAGTGGAGCTTAAGTGGCGCACTCTCACTTTAATTTCCATTCAGGATTGGACGTGTAATGTAAAAAGAATTCCTTTTGTCAATTTCCCTATTATGCTTGTTGTGAGAGAGGCTAATTGTCGCACTCAGGGAAAACATGTTTTACATAAGCCAGACAGGTGCTTTTAGAAAACAAAAAAAAGAGATGAAGTCATTTCGGGAGGCTGCAGTCATGTGCATTAAAGGCCACCAATCAGCCTGCAATTGCAGTGAAACCTCAACTAATGCTTCTGAAGAGTCCACTCAACACTGTCCACACACACACACACACACACACACACGATGAGCAGGTGCTGCAATGGTCAGGTCAAGTTGACTTGAAAACTAAAAAAAAAAAAAGCCAAAACATTGAATCACACAGCGTTGGGTAAATAATTCAAAACGACATGATTTATACCGTGTAACATTTAATTACCTGAGAAATGATCTAAAATGTAATGGAGCAAGTTAATGGATTTACATGTTTTAGAATTTACTTTTGATTATGTTGTTGTTTGTTTTGTTTTTATGTGACCTCTGACAAAAAAAAGAGACGATCACAGAGAAAAAAACAGCCGTTTAGGGCCCGAGCCACGGATGGCAGGGGCCGAAACGGCTCCTGGGACCAATTTGTGCGTGGAACCTGTTGTTATTCTTTCAGATTATTATTACTTCTGTGGCTTGGCGGTCATTTTTGAGGGGGTTAACGTGCATAAAAACTCTTGAAACTTGGCACAGAGGTCAGGTCTGGCGGAAATGCGATATTGGCAGACCTGTGTTTTAGTCAAGGGCTCTATAGCGGCAAAAATGAGTTCCACCAAATTTCCCGAAACTTGGTGGGAAGATGTTATAGACCAAGATGAACAAAAAAGTCAACTGTAACCATGGCCCTCAACTCAACAGGAAGTCAGCCATTTTGAAATTTGCCGTCCTTTTTGGCGATTTGCACCCTACGGAAAAGAGCTAATCAAAACACGGTTGTCATACCATAATTAAAAAAAACATGCCAATTTGTACTTGTTCTTCTTCTATCAGCATCTTCCTTTAGGGGTCACAACAGTGAATCTTGTCCTATCCCCCGTGTTCTTCTTTTCCTTCTGCCCAGCAGCTCCATCTTCAAAATCCTTTGTTCCGTAAACCAAACAGTCTCAACTTGAACTGTCCCCTCAAATATGCTCATTTCAAATCTCAGCATCTTCAGCTCCGCCTCCTGTCTTTCAAGTGCAGTAAACCGATGAAGACACTGCTCCGCACGTTTAGGTTGGATTCAAGCGATCCGTCTCCAGTCGTCATTAACGACGCGATCTCGGAGCAAAGCAACAGCAGATCAGTGGAGGAAACAGATCAAGAGATTAAGAAGTTTATAATGAAGGAAACACAGTTAATCCTGTATCGCCTCTGTTGAAATTCTGATGAACTAATTATAACTCATTCTTTTTTTCTTTTTCTTTTTTTTGAAATAACATCAAGGACATCGCAACTGTTTATTCTGAGCTTTACAGCCCAAGGGTTCAGTCCTAAATCATCTGCCTTTGTTCTGCCATCACATAGAATTTACACCTTTCCTCTGCACTGACGCTCAATTATTCTGTAAAAATGAGGATTTTTATTTTTAATACATCTGACCACATGGTGAAGGAGGTTCTCCACACTATCAGACACCAAATGTCAACATCCATCACCATCCAAGTTGTACCTGTTTCAATGGGTGAAACTGTGGCACACTGAGTTTAGAAATATGTACAGCATCATTTTAAAGACGTGTAATGAAGGGCATTGAAGGTCACTTGTTTATTTGCATGGAAATGTGAGAGAACGGCAGAAAAAGCATGAGACTTATAAGACGGTAATTTCTGCCGAACTTTTTCGTTTTCTTTGAAGGAAGTGACTTTGACGTGGAATAATAGTCAATTTTATTTCATTTTTTTCAATCCCAACTTCCTGGGTGTGAGACATGTGTCTCAGAGCGGCCGTTTGATGATCACATTTATCTCTGAAAATTAGTACAAAAAAAGCCCTTTAAGATTACATGTCCGAAAAAAGTATTTAGTCCCACCCCTTTCCACTTATTATCATTTTTAATCTCTCAATCAACTTCCATAATTACCATAATAACACCAGTAAACCTAAATAAAAGTATCTTACTATACATATACATGTACAGATATATACATGTATGTATTTATATATATCTATACATATACATGTATAGATATATATATGTATGTATGCATGTACATATATATATGTAATGTATAATATCCATTGGCTTCAGAAAGTATTCTTGAAATAAAATTGCCTATTAGTCGACGTTAAAGTCACTTCCTTCAAAGAAAATAAAAGCCCTGTGCTGCTCTTCACTGAGTTTCTGTAAATTAGAACAAGTGTCACGAGTAAAAGGAGCTTGAATAAGAAAATAAGTTATATTCCAGCGCTGTAGGAGCATGTGAAATAAAGACAGCGGCATCACAAGGATCTTAAGTTCATTCCTCACTTGACCAAGTGGGAAATATGGGTGAAACGGCCCTTTAAGTATTATGTGCTCCATGAAGGGGGAAGATTTGTACAGTATTGGGTCTGGAGGACATTTTCAGGACTGGCTGCCTCCACAGAGACCACACACCCCTGTCACCACCTGCTCTCTCTCCCTGTTGCACCTCCAGGCTGCAGAACCGTTTTTTTTATCCTGAAGCCATCACTGAACTCAACAGGAACCCAAACAAATGAACTGCTACTGTATGGCTGTGTGTGTGTTTGACTGTTTTTATTGCTGATTTTATTACAGTTTTTGTTTTTTTTCCCTCTTGTGTGCAATGACAATAAACTATTCTTGGTTGTTGACGTGAGAACCTGCCATGTAAACACAGCACAAGCGGCTTCTCCAGCTCTGATTTGGTTTTTATTTGCTTCATTATTGGAGTTGGATTTGCCAAAATAAACCAAAATGCCGAACATGGACGAGGAGATGTTGACTGTTGGACGTCCTCTGTCTGTGAAGCCCAGAGTTATGGTCTACAATTAGCAAGTTGCTAATTTAAAGAAGTTTTTTTTCCTCTTACCCACGTCCTCTGATGAGTTTTTTCCCCCGACAGACGGCGTCCTCACCTTCCTTTGATCTGTATGTGGGTTACCGCGGCAACCATAGTCGTGGCTAAAAGTATGTATGCAATAATACGCACACAGCAAAGCTTCTGCACCCATCTCGATCCTTTTTTTTCATCCTCTTTTCAAGGGCCTAACGGTCTTACGACGATGATGATAACCTGCAATGTCCGGCAATTGTGCCACCTACTGGCAACAGGAAGTACACCTTCTGTTTCATTTACATGAAGGTTTCCAGGGGCAATCCACATTTTATACTCCGACATAAATAATTATTGGAAGACTCTCTCCAGGGCCACACAATGGCCATTGCGAGTATTTCATTTAACCCTGAGGGCTCACGTTGCTATGGGAATAATACACAACTCGTCACACAGGCTTTACAAAATAGAATTTTCTGTCTTATTTTTTGTTAAAGTTATGATTAATTATGTATCACATATTAAAAAAAAACAAAAACTTTTGTTTGTTTTGATTTTGAGTATGTTTTGTTAAGGTGTGTTTATATAGTTGGTGAAAATGAAAAAAAACAAACATTCAATCTGATTGTCCATACGTTATGCTAAAAAAAAAGGATATAAGACACACATTCTTATAGCCTCTGTATTTACTGTATGTTTTAACATCGTAATGAAAAAAAAGCAACAGCCCATAAACTTCCAAAGCAGCCCAGCGTTTACTCATAAAAAGTAAGAATAAAAAATGACTCATGCTCCTCTCCCTGTTTGAGCAACGCTGTGAAATCTCTAACCACTTCGTGTCACGGCGAGAAAAGGTCAAGCTGATTGAGGAGAAAACGAGCCGACTCGGCAGCACGCGGGCCCGAGAGCCGCGTGTTTGTCTTCTGAATTGCGCTCTAGACTCCGTGTCAGGCTGGAGACGGAGTCAGTGCGCCCCGCTGACCTGTTGTGTGAGACGTAATTATCCGCTGCACTACAGGTAATTGATGCTTATTTCCTAAGGAAGGGTTGAAATCTGTATCGACTGTCAACCCAACGAGACCAAGTTTATCACCCGGCTCTCCTTCTTCCTCCTCCTCCTCCTCGTCTTCCCTGCAGGAATCGATACATATTTTCACCCGGCGACCTCCCTCACCCGTCCTCACCCACCCACCCGCCCTCAGAAGTGCAGATTCCCTCTCCCGCTTATCTGTAGCCTCCTCCTTTAACTCGCGGTGCCCTCGTAGCATCGCGTGGCGCCACAAAGCTCAGCTTTAGCTCCTTAACTCCCTGCTCATGAAATCTAATTACAGCCCCACTCTCTAATCTGGAATTAATTCACTTTAGATGAAGGTGATTGATAACAGCCCACGGAAAAGTCACCGAGGTTACTCATCAACGGGGCTGACTTCACAGAGAATGAAGGGGCTGGACTTGATTGATCCGAGCGCTTCCACCGCGGACAGTGTGTATATGCACGTGTGTGTATGTTTTGGTATACGGTACGGACAGATGGATGGATGGATAGTTGCCTGGCAACCGGCAGAGACTTCAGGAATATGTAATATTCAGGTGGTTTACATCAATCATTCACGGCGACTGCATGCGTCGCTATTTACAGATGAGTGACGGGATCCTTTTTGCAGGGGCGTGTCGCCAAACACATTTGCAGAATTTCTTTAAGACTGGAGTACAAGTGTGAAATAACGTGTATGAAAGGATATTTATCTTTCACATGTATTGGAAGAGTCTGATTTAGCTGCTACAGAAACGATACAAAGCTGAAATTGTGCTCTTTAATACGGATAAAGCATTTTCTATCATATTTAATATTAATTATAATGTATAGCACCTTTCATGGAAGGACTGCAGGTCAAAGTCCTTCACAATAAAAGGAAAATACGATTTAAAAAGCTAATACAGCACGGGGTGGAATGAAATGAAAGTCTAAGGTCAAAAGGTAAAACATTTGTTTTAACTTTGAAATAAAACCAAAAAAACACAAATTAAACAGTAAAATAAAACACTGGGTGGAAAAAAAAGGAGCTAGTTGAAGGCCAGAGTAAAAAGATTTTAAGGTTTTAAGTCTTTTAAGTTTAAGTTTAAGGGCGTAAGTATTAAAGGCGGCATCCCCAATTTTGTTTTCGACTGTTGTGGGGAAATCTCCAACAAACCAGCAGCTAGCATAGCAATGTAGCTTGGTCCTAACCCATGAAGTGTTTTGTATACGGAGGAGGAGGAGCTTAAAGTCAGCTCTAACGGCGTGTTTCCACTGGCTCGCCTCGGCACGGCACGCGTGGCGTCGCCAGACTGAGTGTGTCACAGGAAGAGACGTGCGACACGAGAATCAAGCCGAACAATGCCGAACTGTAGATTAAGTTAAAAAGACTTAACAATCCCAAAAACGTGGCTCAATCTCCAACGATTACTGAGGAAATGTCTAAAATCTCAATATTTAACATAGGAGTCTGGTGTCTGGAGCCAGACGGAGTCTGTGCTCCAGTCGTGGAGGAAGTACTGAACAATTATTTAGAATTCACAGATTCTACACTGAAAACAGCTGCTTTACAAGTCACGAGTCACTCGTTTGTGTGTGTGTAAAACAAAGTCACGGCAGTTTCGTGCAGCGATGACTCCGCCCATGTTGAGTCGGTACTATTTCGTAGTGCAAAAAAAAAAACGAGCCAACGTTGCATTGGAGTGATCTGACGTTGACCTTTCCACACAACCCAGTGAAAAGCCCAATCAGCGTTTCCAAATATGTGTCCTTGTCCTTTAAAAGCCACAGAAAAAAGAAATGGCTTTCCTCTTACAGTATTTAATGAATCCGCTCGTTTCAGTCCGCGTGTGGTTGTCTTTTTTTTGGCAGCTAAGCAGCTTCTTCTCATCGGGGACTGATGGTGACAGAGATACAGCGGGGGACACGGTGAACAACGATATTGGCCGTATTATCCTTCCACAGAAGTGACAACAATCTGAGATGGAGTGTGTGGCTGATGAACACCGCCTCCACTGTGGAGTAATAACGTGCACTGAGCCAGAACCTGGAGGGAAAATAAGCAGCAGGCTTTGGAGGGTGGATCCCCAATCGTGACTGTCACCAGAACACAGCCACATAAACTGGCTCAGACGTACGATAATTACAGCCAGCATCGCTCGGCTCTCCAAATATGATGTAAATCTATGAACGTCTAATTGCAAATATGTGCACAGCCATAGAACAACGAGAAACAAGTCTCCGGAGGGGCATTTTGAGTCATTTACAGATCCTGAAAGTGTGTTTTTTTTATGTCTAGATGTAGGCGCTCCCCAAACTAGTTTAGTGAGAAATTCAGTCTGCAAAGAGTTCAAGATTTCTGCAGAAAAACAAACATATTATTCAATGTAAGGCAGAGAACATGTGGCTTCTGTTCACACATTGGCCAGTTATACATGACTAATTTTACCATCTATAACAATATATACCACAATTATATACTATACGCCTGACCCTGACACCAACAGTGACTGTAATGACGTATTTAAATACAAATACAGGACTTTAACATGGAGTTTGCAGCTATAACAGTGATTCCACACGGAGCACAACTTATCTTTAATTAAGATTGAGATCTTTTTTTAGTATTATTATCATTATTATTATTTTTCTGGACACAATTATATTTGGGGCCATATCGCTCAGACCTACCTGAAGTTTGCAGTTAAGGAAAAATTAAAATCAGCTAAAAATGTGAATCATATACATTTATTTTCACATCCTGGAAAAACAGTTTTGAATTCAAAAGTCCAAGCCCCCTTTCCTTCAGACCTCCCTCCGAAGCTCCGCCTCCAGAGCACAGGAACGCGTAAACACAGATTCACCGCGCAGCATCTGTAACTTTCGGTAGATTTCGATGGACACTTGACAACGCGATGATGAAAATCAACAAATACTAAGACGACGTTCGTTTGCCACCAATGTTTTTTTACTACTTGTGAAAAATTAGCAAATCATTGGTATTTCCCTCAACGTGGGTTCTTGATAAATCTAATTATTTACCCACGAGTTCCGACATGATATGGTTTCATTACGGCCTGAACATAATCTAAACTCAACGATCAATCGACAAAGACCTTGACGCCTGGAATGCAGGAGGAGCATTAGTCAGGACAGAAACTGTCTCAGAGAAAGATTTGAATTCACCTGGAGGGCGAAAGACAAAATATTTGAACCTCAGAAACTCAGAGTCTGTGCCCTCCCCCGCTAATATCACAGGTGACCATTATGCTCTTCACCCACGATCAACGCGGACGTGAGAACATTAAAAAAAAACAGATAATTAGAGAAAGATAATAGGTGAAAAGAGAAGGCATCACACTTCAGAGATAATGGCCTCTACAAATCCATTTAGATACTTCATTTTGCTTCAGTGAATTAGTAAAAAAAAAATATATATATATATTGTTGTAAGAGGTGAGTGTGTGAGGGAGAAAATTATATCTAATAACAGGCACGACTTCATGACAGTGGAATTAAGGACATTAAAAATGAAGCTAATCTGTGCTGTCATTGTGCAGTGGGTGTAATTTTAATGACTGATTTATCTAATGTTCTTACTCGCGAAACAAGCATGTGTGAAAAATCCCGGCCGGATTCATGACACGAGTGTGTCAAACCTCTGAATGAATGCGGTTTTAAGCACAAATTTGTGAGAAAAGTGTTCGTATTCAAGGATTAAACACACATTTGTGCGCCTAACGTATGTGTTTGAACAGTTTTAAGCACAAATGTGTGCGCAAAACGTTCAAACTCAAGGTTTAAACACAGATTTGGGCGTCAAACGTATGTGTTTGAACAGTTTTAAGGACAAATGTGTGCGCAAAACGTTCAAACTCAAGGTTTAAACACAGATTTGGGCGTCAAACGTATGTGTATGAACAGTTTTAAGTGTCAAACCTCTGAATGAATGCGGTTTTAAGCACAAATTTGTGAGAAAAGTGTTCGTATTCAAGGATTAAACACACATTTGTGCGCCAAACCTGTGTTTGAACAGTTTTAAGCACAAATGTGTGCGCAAAACGTTCAAACTCAAGGTTTAAGCACAGATTTGGGCGTCAAACGTATGTGTTTGAACAGTTTTCAGCACAAATGTGTGCGCAAAACGTTCAAACTCAAGGTTTAAGCACAGATTTGTGCGCCAAACGTATGTGTTTGAACAGTTTTAAGCACAAATGTGTGCGCTAAACGTTCAAACTCAAGGTTTAAACACAGATTTGGGCGTCAAACTTATGTGTTTGAACAGTTTTAAGCACAAATGTGTGCGCTAAACGTTCAAACTCAAGGTTTAAACACAGATTTGGGCGTCAAACTTATGTGTTTGAACAGTTTTAAACAAAAATGTGTGCGCAAAACGTTCAAACTCAAGGTTTAAACACAGATTTGGGCGTCAAACGTATGTGTATGAACAGTTTTAAGTGTCAAACCTCTGAATGAATGCGGTTTTAAGCACAAATTTGTGAGAAAAGTGTTCGTATTCAAGGATTAAACACACATTTGTGCGCCAAACCTGTGTTTGAACAGTTTTAAGCACAAATGTGTGCGCAAAACGTTCAAACTCAAGGTTTAAGCACAGATTTGGGCGTCAAACTTATGTGTTTGAACAGTTTTAAGCACAAATGTGTGCGCTAAACGTTCAAACTCAAGGTTTAAGCACAGATTTGTGCGCCAAACGTATGTGTTTGAACAGTTTTAAGCACAAATGTGTGCGCTAAACGTTCAAACTCAAGGTTTAAACACAGATTTGGGCATCTAACATATGTGTTTGAACAGTTTTAAGCACAAATGTGTGCGCAAAACGTTCAAACTCAAGGTTTAAACACAGATTTGGGCGTCAAACTTTTGTATGAAGAGTTTTAAGCATTAACGTGTGTGTAGAACATTCGTACACATGGTTTTAAGACACATATTTATGTACTGTTTGTGAATGAGGCCCATTGTTAATAAAGTTATCTGTTTGTAAACCACATTTGGACTCGGTTTCAACTCGTATCCAGCAGGTTAGTCCAGTTGTGTTTGAAAAGTCCGTCCGTGCGATAGATGGACGCATCTCCCCGGCGTGTAACTCAATGAGAGGATGAAAGCTGTAATGATCACTCACTTTCAGTGGTTCATTCTGCTCCGACGTGTGCGCTTGAGTTTGTCATCCGTGAGACAAAGCCTCGTGCTCGCTCCCGGGCTGCTCTGGTGGAGAGTGAGTCAGCGCCGGCGTCCGTCTACGGCGACAGCGTCAGAGAAAAGGACTGAGGGCAGAGGAACAAAAGGCAGGAGTCAGGTTTCCTCTGAGTGTGGAGGAGTCATACATCTCATGTCCAGGTATTTCCAGAGTGAGTTCACGCGGCTCCAATTACTGTCACCTAATGAGTTACGACGCGCGGACACAAAAGAAAACCTCTTTGCTAACTAATGTAGCACCACATGCCTGACATGACTCTCCATTCACACAGCGTTGATGGATATGAATCATCCTTCACTCTTGGCCTCGTGAGGTTTGTGTGTAAAAGATAAGAAACGTGTGATTTCTTCATCCGTGAAACGCTTTGCCGTTAATTAGCAGACAGACTCGTGTTAATCCCCACGTCGTTCCATCTTAGTTCCATTCTCTTCACGCCTAAAATGATATTTGTGCTTCACAACAGTGCAGGCAACAGTCTGATACTGAAAAGAGGTAATGAGTTGTGCTGTTTATCGTACTGTCAGACTGAATTTGACGCTACAAGAAGATTTGTTTTATTTTCACTGTAAAACAACTATTGTCTTATAATAAGTAGGAATTGTGTCTCTTTGTTGTTGTTGGTATTATTTTTGGTAATTTCTGTACATTCTTTTGATGTTCGTTTGTGCAGTTTTTTGTCTCTGTGTCCTTTTGTTATGTTTTTGCAACATTTCGACATGACTGCGCATCATTTTTGCAGGTTTTTGTTCGTCTTTGTTGTTTCATTTACAGTAGTCGATAAATCCCTTTATTCTGTACTCAGTTCGACTTTTTCTTCTCAGTTCAAAACAGGCGTGATGTCACAGTGAATTGGCGACTATTACAACAAGTGTTTTCTGTCCAGGAAGAACTTCAAAATCACAACAGTTTGGTTTCCTCGACTCTCACGTCGGAGCAAACCTTAATCTTAAATGAATTGAGATTTTATTGTGATCGTTGTCAATATTTGACCACATTGGTCAGTGGCAGACGGGGAGCAAACGCACCGCAACGACCCAAAACACATGCAGGAGGAGAAAAACCAGCAGCTGCATATATTCACAAGCGAAGATGATCCGCAGAAAGAAACAAAACACATGCATCGACAGAAACAAGCTGCAAAAATACACAAAACACAAGCAGGTGAGAAAACACAAGCAGGAGAGTAGGGCGGCAACAGGTTGGCAACTCATTTACTAATCAATAAGTTGGGTCTACATTATTTCACGTACAGTTGCTACCTCCTTATGTGGGGCAGTAAGGCAACCGAAGACGTGCTGGATGCTGACGCCCGTAAAAGAAGCAGAGAGCCAATGCCACGCCTTGTGTAGCCCACGTGACGTGATTATGGAATCAGGCGTTTGAAAAATAAATGAATTGGAAAAGAGGCGGACACAGCAGAGAGGAAAAAAAGAAAAAGAAGGGGTGCACTTTACATGTGCACGGCAGCACAACATCGCTGTGTGAAGGAGATTCACGGCAACTTATGCATTTCAGTCCATTTAGCTTGTTTTTGAATTGTCCTGAAATAGTGCGTTTGTCCGTCTGAACGGACACAAACTTGACGAAACAGGTGGATACATTTGACGATAATTAGCCAAAGATTAATAATCGATTCAATGGAAAAAAAACTAATTGACAGATTGATCTATTATCATAATAATCGAGAAAACACAAGCAGGAGAGAAAACACCAGCATATTCAACAACGGAAGGGCTCCAGGCCTGCGGGGGGCGCTGTCGTGCAGCTCTACGACCAGCCGTTACGATGCCCGGGAACTACTTAGTTATTACTTTATTAAAAGACCTTTTATGAAGAGGTTATCCGACTGTAACTCTGTAGTTTTTATGATCAGTTAGATTCAATCCGGCAGTAGCTCGCTCTGGGCGTGGAAAAGTCTGCTTTTATTACTTCTCAAAGTTGATAATAATTTGGTGCAGATGCTTATCTGCTCCAATTAATAGGTTTCCTAAACATAGCTGCGAGTACACAGATACGGTGATCTGAGGGTTTTTATTTTGAAAACCGGATGTCAAGTCATAATATTGTCTCGCCTTAATAGATTTCTATCCTCGGAGACAGACGCCGCCACAACTATACATTCCAAGTGTACATGGAATAAGTATGGAGGGAAAAAAAAAAAAACCCTCAACCGCTGTGAAGAGCCTCAGAAGAACCGCAGGACTCACGCCGTGGACCTGCGGTTGGCTGAATGATTGAAGAGCTTCCTGTCTCCCCCTCGTCTCTCCATCTCAAATGACACCAGAGCCTGATGAGGTGGCGTCCGCGACATCAAAAGTGTCCCTGATTGCCCGGCATCTCGAGAGCGAGAGCCGTCACTGACATTTAGAGTTTGTCTGACGGCCAGAGAGAGTGAAAGGTTAGATTTTTTCAGATGTTTAAAAAGCCGAACTGCGCAGCAGGGACTCGGCCGACATGACGGGGAATGCGGAATATAAATGAGTGGACATCAGTTGACAGTCGACAGGCGCCAACAAAGGTTGAATTCATGAGGAGGTCGGAAAAAGTTGTAGGACAAGGAGATGCTCATGGATTATTCTATTTTCCTCATGTACACAGTTTCTGAACATGAAGCATCTCCTTTACCTCAGACTGTGAGGTTTGACTAATATTGTATAATAGTAACACCTTGATCACTTTTAAAGCCCCACCTCTTCTCTTTGGCCTTCACATGGTAAGAATAGTCAACGCGGACACTTCTATCTAGATTTTACTATTTGATTATGTTAATATTTTACTGTTTTACTTCCATCCACCCATTTTCTACTGCTTTATCCTCCAAATGTTGTGCCAATCTCAGTTTATCTTTAAAGGCGACATAGACCGGAAGCAATTAACGCTGCGTTTGTGTGTGTATCTGCGTCATTACCTCGTTTATGAAACCCTAACATTTCAGAACAAACAGTTCAGCCACTGCTGAGAAAATAGTGTTGTATTGTTTTCCTGGGCTCTGCGAAGCGGATCGGCACTTCCTTAATTTGATGTCGTCATCAGAAATCCTCATCACTGTAGCGCCTCCCGGTGCCGGCACTATTCCGGGCACATCCGGTTGCGTACATTCAACCGCAGAAGAAGAAGAAGAACTACTCTCGTTGTCGCTGCTGAGATGCAGAGCATCCACCGTGCCAGAGGGGGAGCTGTGTATCTGAGAGCTGGCCTATCTATTACGTCACTTCCAGGTACCTGGCCAATCACAGGACAGTGGGAAAGCTCTCGTTGGCTGGCCAATCACAGCACAGTCCACGTTCTGGGGGTGTGGTTTTGGTCTGAAACAGCGCGGCTGACAAGAGAGTCAGTGAGGAGATATTTTGATCGGCTCGTTTGCAGCAATTAGGAGGTTTTTAACCATGAAAACAAGTTAATATATGCAAGTAGACCTCCATAACTAACATATATGTGTGATACAAGCATGTCACCTTTAATTTAGGGTGACCAATTTACCTAATCCCCATATTAGGCTACATGTTTATTGCCGGAGAAAACCCACGCACACACTGGGAGAACATGCAAACTGTAACCGGTACTGTTTTATTTTCATGTTTTTATCGATTCTATGTTTCATACCTTTTATGCTGATGTGCGGTTGTTTTTAAATGTGCTAAATAAAGTTGGCTTGTTTCCGTTTCGCCTCCATTGATCCATGTCTGCACATTTCAGTACGTCAGTCGTGTTGTAGTGTCCCTGGCTCGTCAGTAGCTGTAGAGCTTTAGACCGCACGGTAGACGGTCTTTGGTCTACTAGATGGTCTACTCGATGGTCTACCTTTGATCGCAAGACAGTGACAGAAGACACTTCATGAACCTCCATCACAGCACGATGTAGGGCTATAGTTTAGTTTATTTCACATCGGGAACCGTTTGGACTCTAGAAAACTGCTCTAGTTTGGTATCAGACATGCCGTTTTCAGTTCCTAGTACCTCCTGGATGTGGGAGGGGTCGTAACAGCGCGGCTGCACCAGGAACCATCACTAATGGAAAAGCCAAAAACCGAGTACAGTCGAGTCGAGCCAAGTACTTTCTAGAACTGTGTAATGGAAAAGCTCCATATGAGAGCCCGACATTGTAAAAAGTACTGTATGAGGGACTTTTAATCTGGAATCTGAGGCTTTGGTTTAAATGACGGTGAGAAAAGGGATTAAATTCCACAACTACAGCCCCAAAGCGAGCAATTTTCCTCATCTGGCAGGAGAATAATAACCTCCAGAATAAAAAGAAAAAGAAATATACATATACATATTTTCAAATCTCTCCTGAGACTTTCTTCCTGTTCTGCACTTGATAACATCACCAAACAACGGCCGCCGCTAACTGTTTATCAAATTGAGTTTCCTCGCTTTAAGGGAACAAACACATCCTCATGCAGTGGACGCTATCATTTCATTTCAGCCCGGAGTGCCGGACCCGAAAAGAAAAAAAGAAAAAAGCAATTATTGATATGGAAATGTTTTTGGCCAGTCACTGTAATTGAAATAATATTTCACAGCTGCCTGCGTTTCACTGCATCATTTACAGTTTCATGCATATTTTCGGCGGGGGGGAACAACGGCGGGAAATCTCGCCGGGAAATCTATTCACCAGAGAGTGATTTCTGTTCGGCCTTCATCGAGACGTGCGACTGAGCCACAGTGCGTGGAACGCGGGGACGTTTTACCGGACGCGCGGAATCTAAAAAGGAGAATTAGCGTTTAATTGATGTGATGCTTCAAAAAGTGGCCAAAGATAACAAACAAAAGCTGATGAACACAGAGAGGACATCTTTTAATGGAAGGAACCTGCGAAAGCTCACATGACGCACTCTCACACACACACACACACACTGTGTGTTTACAAATGAGCACCGCGCACGTCCACCGGGAACGGCTCGAAGCGATGATTTTCGATGCAGAGCAGATCCCGGCTGCCGTTCTTTCTTTCCTTTGAAAGCCCCCCACACACACACACACTAATTCCCTTTCCCTGTGCACACAGAGCTAAGCAGGGCTCCCGGTGGAGCGGTGGGGGCCACGCAGAGCCGCGTGGTGGCGGGGTTGGGGGGCGGGGGGGTTACAGCTGAGCCGAGCCTGGCCGAGCACGGGAGTCAGTCGATGATGGAAACAAACGGGAGTGGAAGCACAATCCTCACAGCGCTCACGAAACCACGAGTGCGGAGGCCGCCGGCGGAGCCCTCGATGTACTCCGGTGTGACACCGCGTGTGCTTCACTTACGAAGCAGCCAGAGAGAAACGCGAACGTTGCGACGGGTTCCGCGCTCGCCGAGCTCCCACAATTAACCTGCTGCCAGAGAATGAAAGTAATCAACTCCGGCAAAATCAGAATGTATAATTAAAATGCAAATCCTCGGGGGGCTCTTCACGAACTCTAAATGGATTATTTCAAATTACCTGTCGTGGAAAAAGTGTGTCATTAATATTCATCCAGGAAAAGCTGCGAAAAGAGAGATATACAAGAAAAGAAGGGAGTAAATATTAAAGCCCCGGAGGAGGAGAATCCATGTGTGTGTGTGTGTGTGGAGTTATTGACTCAGACGATTGAGACTTTAAACACCGGGAGTATGAAATACTTGTCACTTACTCAATAACTGAGGAGAAACCGAAGGATCATGTTTGACAGAGAGAGTTCCCCGACACTGACACCACACTTAAAAATCATTCGTCACGTGTGCGTGTTGTGTTTTCTTGCATGTTTGTGACATGACTTTATATCAAGTGCCACAGTTTTGTGTCTTTTTGTTGCCGTTTTCTGTCCATTTGCTAGTTTTCTAACTCTCACTGTCATTGCTTTGTGTCCCTTTGTTGTTCTTTTACATCTTTTTGACATACGTTTATATCAAGTGCCACAGTTTTGTGTCTCTTTGTTGCCGTTTTCTGTCCATTTGCTAGTTTTCTAACTCTCACTGTCATTGCTTTGAGTCCCTTTGTTGTTCTTTTACATCTTTTTGACATACGTTTATATCAAGTGCCACAGTTTTGTGTCTTTTTGTTGCCGTTTTCTGTCCATTTGCTAGTTTTCTAACTCTCACTGTCATTGCTTTGTGTCCCTTTGTTGTTCTTTTACATCTTTTTGACATACGTTTATATCAAGTGCCACAGTTTTGTGTCTTTTTGTTGCTGTTTTCTGTCCATTTGCTAGTTTTCTAACTCTCACTGTCATTGCTTTGTGTACCTTTGTTGTTCTTTTACATCTTTCTAACATGACTTTATATCAAGTGCCACAGTTTTGTGTCTTTTTGATGCCGTTTTCTCTCCATTTGCATCTTTTTTGGCCTCAGTTCTCGTCACTTTTCCGCCTCTGTTGTCGCACCGATGAGTCTCCGTGTCATCATTTGTATCTCGTGTGTCCCTTTTGTCGCAAGCGCTGCATCTTTTTGCCGATAATTTGCATTACTTGCTGCAGTTTTGTAACTTTTCTGTTTTGACTATTAGCTGCAGTAGTTGCTTTGTGTCCCTTTTGCACCTTTTTGACATGACTCTGTGCCATTTGACAAGAGTTTTGTGTCTTTTTGTTGTTCGTAGTCTGTCCTCAGCTCTCGTCTCGCAGTTTCCCCTCTCGTTATTGTCAATCATTTGCATCGTTTGCTGCCGTTTTGTGTCCTTTCTGTCCCTTTGCATATATGTGTGTCATTTGCTACCATTTTGTGTCTCTTTGTTTGCTGTGCATCTTTTTCCCACTCGGTTGCTGCAGTTTTTTGTCAGTTTTGTAGTTGCTCTGTGTCTATTTGGATCTTTTTGGGCATTGCTTTGCATCATTTGCTGCAGTTTTTCCACCTCTTTGTCGTTGATTTGTGTCCCTTTGTCTCTCTTTTACAGTCTGTGCTTGTGTTTCCTTCCTGTTCATTCTTCTTTCTTTCTTTTTTTTGCTTGCTGCATTATTCCCTGCCATCTCCTGTCCCTTTCTCACGTCCGTATGAAGCCATTTCATTTCATTTCCGACAGCTTCCTTGAGTTGAAAACGAGAGGATCCGGACGCTGAGGCCGGTTCATTAATCAAACGACGCCCGCTGCGCTGCCTCGTAATTGGACAACAGGTATAAAATGACATCCTGTGCATTTCAAAGGAATTGGACGTCTTAAAATATAAAAAAAAGTGCAATATTTCAGACAAAATATTGATCGTGTCACCACATGGAATGAATCTTAAACGCCGCGTTCTTTCAGGAGAGACTTCTTAACCTGGAGAGTCTACGGGGGAGGGCGTCGCCTTTCATCACCGTCCAGCGAAAGCGTCTGGGGTTTTGGGGGGATTACCAGAGGTGAGTGAGGGAGGGGTGAGCTGAAGGTATTATGAAGAGTGATGAGCAGGAGTGGGAGGATCACTAAGATGTAAAGTGCTTCATCTTGTGCCTGCTGAGCAGTAAAGAGGCGGGGCCAAACAGGTGGCACGACTCTCCATCACACACACACACACACACACACACACACACACACACACACACACAGAAGCGCTGGGTTCAGACTGTGTGGGCAAGTGTGCGTTCGCTGATTAGTTCCACTTGTTCTCGTCTGAGCGGAAGATCTTGGATAAATAGTGTCGGTATAACTCGAGTTAAATGTGATGGCGACGTTTAGTTAATCTGCACTGTGATTTATTATTTTACCATTCCTATGATTGAGTGTCACTCGGGTGTAAACCAGTGTATGTGTTATTTTCTGATCCAGATCTTCACAGTTTAGTGTTGAGTATTGAAACTATAGATCATTAAAATCAGTGCATCTACTGCCCTCTCTGGTCAAACACCAGCTACTGCATTCGGATTTTGCCATTGGCTTTCTTAGTCCACTCTTAAGTCACCGTCTTGTCTAACCGGACTCCTCCCACTTTTATAAACGCCGGAGCTGTCGCTTCGTTTATGGCTGGAGAACTGTCAAAACAAATGTTCAATGAGTGAGTCTCTGGGGAAAACGATGATGTCATCATCTCACCTCTTTTTTTATCTTTATCTTGAGTTTTTGGCGCTTCTTTAGCTGGTTTTACTACTTTTCGGTTCTCAGTCATTCTGGCTTTCTTCATTCTGTCTTTTTTCTGGAGCGGCGCCATGTACAGGCGTGGCATGGGTACTACAGCGTCTTGGGCTTGGGCCTTACTGTATCCACGTGTAGTATATTCAACGTTTACCTGTAAATCCTCCCTAAAAGTTACACACTGGACCTTTTGTTTTTGACACAATAATATAACATTTTCCACGTTTTAGACTTGGTTTTTGATTGGAATTTGGGATAAATTGAGATAAATAAATAAGGTAAAGCCACACAGACAGTGCCACAACAACATTAGATTGATATTATTTGTTATCACAACAATAATCTATGAGAACAAATTTGGACGGCGTGAGATAAATTAGCCGTGGGTTATTATCAGGTCTCAATCTGACGGCGTCATTTGTGCACCGTCGACCCGGCGTCTCCCACGCCAACAAACCGGAGTCGACTGACATCTTCCTCTTCTTCTTCCTGAAGCCCCCACGCAATCATCTCCTGCCCTCTTTAATTACACGCAGCAGCAGCCTGAAGCACTTCTCATGCCAATCATTACTAAGACCCACAGTCGTTCTCTAGTGCGGGGAATAATCCCAGAGACAGAGCCTGCGAATGAAATTAATACACAAGGCGATAGCACGAGTTGACCTGTGGGTCTGTCTGTGTGTGTGTGTGTGGAATTTGGCTATAAACCCAGCGTGGCACAGTTCAGCGTCCTCGTCCGTCCCACAGCAAATTGGAATGACGGGAAAAGCGACTTATCTGTGTACAAGCGCGGCCGTCGTACCTCGGGGGAAGTGATTCTGCATTAAATTGCTCGTTGTGATTGAAAGTAACGCGGTGACTGCGGGACACGTCGCCGCCGCCGGACGGGGATTTTTCATCAGAACAATTGAAAGTCCACATTTCCTCGCGTGCGCCGATAAACGGTCGAGCCCGGGCGCTGGAATGTGTCTCCTGCAGGCATCTCCGGGACGGATTAAAAGAGGAGATGTTATCTCACTGATGTCTAGACAGGTAAAGGCAAAGCAGACGCCCGGGGGTTACGCGTCAGACCGGGGCGGGCCACCTCTCGGCCCTCTCCACTGCAACACCGCCGCACCCCCCCTGCTTTCGTCCTCCAGTCCGCCTCAGGCGCTGGTGGACGATGAGAAGTGAAGACACCAGAGACGGACAACACAAAGGCGCACACATGCTCACGAGTCACAGACAACGTCAAGGTCAGCGGCCTTTTCCTCTCCGAGGAGCTGAGGTCGTTGTCATCATTAACATCGTTTTTTTTATTCATATTTGTTTCATATTCATCTAAAAAAATTAAATGTGGTTCAATGGAATTGAGCAGTGGTTCTCAAACTAAGTAAATTAAAGTAAAATTGAGCTCTTAATATGGTTAGCACTGGTTAGCACTGCTGCCTCACAGTAAGAAGGTTCCAGTCTAGGGTTATTTAAACACAAACAGAAAAACCTCTGGACAAAAAAATACCAAAATACAACCAAATGGGAATTTTTACTTTGGTTCTAACCTTAGGAGAACTATGGTCTAACGTTGTGTGCTAGCGGGGGAAGAACCACCAGAGGAAGCTTGCGTACCACCAGTGGTACGTGTGCCACAGTTTGACAGCCATGGCATTAGATCAAACAAGAATTAAATTAGGAGCCATTGCTGCGTATGAAGAGAACGTTCACTTCAAAGACAATTAGAAACTCCGCTGTTTTTACTTTTATCTCGGCTAGAGAAACGTTAACCAACGAGTCTCCTGAAATCACCTGAAAGCACCAACGTGTGTGTGTGTGTGTGTGTGTGTTATTTCAGCACTTAAAGTCATTTATCAATAATAGATAGAAAACTTTTAAAGATCAAGAGATAAATTATGGTAACTTTCAAAAGTCACATCAATGCTTTTCTGGGGGAAAAAAAAAAGAAGAAAAAAATCAATCTTCCATTTCTCAAACAAACTTTTGGAGAAAAAAAACATGACTCTCTTAATTCACACTTTGAGTTTATGCAGGGATTAATAAATCATCTAGAAACATTAAAAACCTCTCTTAACACTACAATATGTGGAATTCAGCAGGTTGACGTCACGTTTTAGTCGCTTTTCTTGTGTTTTTGACCTGATTTGTATGTTTTCCATCAGAAATAAAAGACAGATTGTGATAAAAAACATCTTCATTCTGTTGTCGGGGAGTGATTTTGTGTATTTTTTATTTTTCACACCTTTAATGATTTTGCTTTGCCTGCCAGGTTTCGGCTGGTGAAGAGATCAGAGCGAGGGAGCGGGATGAAATACTCTCGTGACTAAGACGTTAAAACTTGTTTTTGTTCCGGCGCCTTGACCTCTGCTGCCGTTGCCGTGGTGACACGTCTCTGTGGCTGCAATACTCGCCATGAAAGTCACGTCTTTAACTTCATTAATTGACTTGATTAATTATAAACAGTTCAGTCTGTGATACCACAGTCCTGTCTTTTATTTTGTGTCCAAACCTTATACAGCCGCACTGGATTATCACTGAATTAAGTTTCAAATGATAATTCAGTCATTATTTACCGCTTTATCGTCCACATGAGAGTCACAGGAAGCTTCACATCTTATTGAACCCTCTGATTACCATCAAGATAATCCGGCTGCCTGGAGTTATTTTGATTTTATGGCTGTAGAATTACCCAAAAACATATTCAATGAGTGAGTTCTTCTGCCCCTTTTTCCCAAGATAACTTTTGATATATCTGGAAGTTTCAATTCAGCCGTTTAGGAATCACGCTACTGAGAAGCTGACGTCGTCGAAAACGCGTGACGCCCTGGTGAATCTCGTCTGTGATTGGACGGCCGTTCCCCTGACGTCCTGATGGTCTACCATAATGACACGTATATGGGCGCAAAGCACTATTTCTCTGCTTATCGGTATCTATCCGTGCGTCTCCCACCACTTTATCCTCCACATGAGGGTCTCCACAGGGGGGCGCTGTGCCAATCTCAGGGCCGGACGGGTAAAATAATAGCATAATAACCATTAAACAGTAAGAACTCCAATGTTTCCCCTCTGCTTTACATTTAATAATTATTTTCACAAAACGTATAGTGAAAAAACCTGAAAATGTTATGCATAGGGTTAGGGTTAGGCCCTAAATTATTTTTTGTGCATCATAAATATGCTTTTATTGTGAATCATTTTATATCAAAACAAGCACTTTTACTTTGAAATTCTGTCTAATATCATAATGAATATCTTATATTGCCCACTGGCTACTAAATAGTTGTTTTTTCCACTTTTTTTCCTCTATGTCGGCCCCCGCTTGACCAGACTACATGCTCATTGGCCCCCAGGTCATTTGAGTTTGACACCCCTGCTTTATGCCACGAGGCGACAGAACGAGCCGCTACACCGCCACGGCCGAATTAAAAGTGTCATATCTGTATTTTCATAATTATTCCACACATACATTATTAGGTTGACCTTCAATAAAACAGCAAATCCTCTACAATAACATGACAACTCTTAGGATGCTCCATTTATTTTTCTGCCCCGAGTTCCATTTTTCATCACTCCTCCATTTACTGACGATCAACACAGTCGTCAGTGCGGCGCTTTCATGTCAGCGGTGCCATGGAAGCGCTTCAGCTGGAGGCCAGTCGAGCAGTGGGACATGACCCGCCCCCCCACCTCGCTTTTAGTCTGGCTGACTGATCGTCTCCATACATTACCCCCCCAGCGAGGGTCAAACCCCAAATGTCCCACAGGACGGTCATTATTGCAGTTAAAAGCCTATTTAGAGCCAGAAATGGGGGAAACAGCAAGGAGGCAAATGTTGATACCGTAGCGCGTGTGTGTTTGGCTGCTTCGTTTCACCACAGTCAGACAATCTGTTCAGGCAACTCATTCAGTGTTGGATCTGAGAAACATGGGAAACACATGGAAGCATCAGTGTGAATGTGAAATAAACCATCAGCATAAGCAGTCAGGGTGTGAGACCATGGGAGCTGACGGAACATTTGTATTTATTTACACACATGAATGAAAAATCAAGGACAAGGACGAGTATGTCTTATGAGCGACCTGAAATTTCTGGAGTTTAATAATGTGATAGAGTAATATTTACATGTGTGCGTGTCGGTATCTGGACAAATATAGGTGTCACATTACGAACAGATTGTGCGATTTCATGTGAATTTTTCACAAATTCCTCCTGTGGGCCGGTTCTGGCCCGCGGGCCGTATGTTTGACACCTGCATGGACTGACCTGGATAAGGACAGATTTCGTCACATGGACACGAGCAGAGACTTCAGACATGACTCAGAGCTTAAAAGGCAAAAATGAAAGAGCTGTGTGTCATTCATTCATTGTCTACTTCAACTTGAAGGTTGTGGGTTCGATTCCCAGTTCTGTTAGTCCATTCTACGTGCTGATGTGTCCCAAGACAATTAAGCCCAAACTGTGCCGACAGCCTGTGAATGGCAAAACTGTAGTAGTAGTCATCAAGACGAGATGAAAACCACACCATGAGGAGGTCTGGAGCTGGAGCTGGAGCCAAACCCTGGACAGGTGGACCACCAGTCCATCGCAACTCTGACATTCACACCGAGAGAAAACGCGCAACAGAACTATCACCAAACCTTCTTGCTGTGAGGCAGCAGTACTAGCCACTACTCCACTGTGTGACCATCTACTCCACGCTTCCCTCACATAATTCAGCATTAACCAAATCTGAGGCGGAATATGAAGGTGATTCATTTGCAGTTAAATTTGGTGCCACAATAAAGCCAAGCCCCTCCCCCCCATCCCCGTCACCTGAAACTCTGTCTTTTTATTTTTATTTTTTTTAAACGTGTTAATTGTCATCCTGTTCGTGATGGGACTGTAAGTTACGGGGGCGTGGTAATGAACGAATGTTTCTCTTTACAGGTTTAATTTACCCACACTTAAACGAGAAGGGTCGTTAAGTCTGAGATTAGGGCCAGCGGTCATTAAAGTCATGGGGGCCATTATGAAAGGGAGAAGGAGAAAGAAAGAAAGAAAGAAAGGACCTTCATTAGAATCTCCTCTTCTCCTTCTGTTGCATGAAGGGAAAAAAAAAACAGCGTTTTATGCGAGCAGCAAGGGCGGCATCATGCACCCGTGCCTTTCATGGACCCTTTAGAGCAAGTTCCCCAATTAACTTTAATGGCCAATAATATCATTTTATGCTTTTCACACTATTCTCTCTATTCAAACTCCTCCATGAATCCATATTGCGCTGCTGGCCTCCCCCGTCCCGCACAGCCGGCTCCTCCTCTCCTCTTTTCGCCTCGCTCCTGCAGTGTCAGTGGTTTAAACGGATCGCTCGCGCGGCCAGTTAACCTTCTCATCCCATAAAAAAGTATAATTGGTTTACTATAGAAAGGAGTCTTTTCCATGCGAGGGATAATCCCTCAGCTTGATTAATGCTTCTCTAATCAATTGATGTCTGGGAGACCCGCCTCTTCAGTCACATCCTGTGAGAGGAGAACAGCTGGCCTTTCTAAAGGTCAGAGGGGAGGGGCTGAGGTCAGAGGGGCGATGGCTCAAGCGGGGGGTGGGGGGGGAGACGGAGGGTGGGGCATCAAACCATTCACACCCACATCAACAAAAAAACCCACTGTCTTTTTAGTGTGTAAAATAATCACGGGGGCGTTTGTGTTTCAATACTGCTTTTACGACACAGAATGGCTGATGTGGAAGAAACCATTCAACCGCGAGGATTAGGATTAAGGGGAAAACAGTTATGTATTTAAGCTGCGGGGCTTTGAATAAGGAAGTGGCTCCTGGGGGTTAAAGGTTAAGTTTAGGTGTCGCGATGAGGGGTGAAGGTTAAGGTCCCGGGGGTCAAGGATTGTAATAGGATGCGACCCCGATGTCCATTTCAAGTACACGTCCGAGTGTGTCGACCACGAAGAGCGTCCCAGTGAGACTCTGTCCACATGTCAAGGTTAAGTGTTATATGGTTTATATATAAATATATATTTTTTTTTTTAATCAACAGCTCAAATCAAGTATAAACTCTTTGTTTCACATGTCAGGTGAACTACTAGATATGTTAAACATTTAAATTAAAACACTTTAGGATTACTTTTAAACTGAAGTGCTTCATTTTGGGAAGTGGAATTGAAATTTGGGGCATGTGTAAAGGTTATTAAATCCATAAAATTAAAGCTCAAATTACAGGAGTGGTAGTGTTAATAGCTTTTGTTGCCCAATTCGATTCCATTGCTGCACACAGGAAGTGACGACTTTCATGTGGACGGAGGAAACGGCGACTTTGAAGTGAGACGACTGAAAACACACACACAAAAAAAAATCCTACGTAAAGTTTCAGAAGTGAATTCTACTGCTCTAAAAACAACCACCTCTGCTCTGCTGCTGTATACGCTCCCCCTTCAGTCGGGTCTGATAGTTTTGCTTGACAGAACCTGTTTTCAGATGAGGGGAACGCACCCTACATGTAATGTTACATCATCTGTGTTCACAAAGAACAAAAACAACAACAAAAACGACACACGACAGCAAAGTTTCCTTCTCTCCGCGAACTTTAACTTCTTTGCTCTTGTCTTGATTGTTCTCTCGTCCCTCGTCTCTCTCTCTGGATTGTGTGTCTCACTCACCGACTCATGATTGGCTCGATCCAGAGTGTGTGTGTGTGTGTGTGTGTGTGCATTTCCTGGACTTGTGGTGCTGTGCCAGTGAAAATACAAACACTCTGTCAAAAAGTGGACATTATTAATGATTTATGGAAATCTGGGTCAGGATCCAGACCGCAGTCTTGCCTATTAGTGACCTCTGCTACATGCTATGCATATATATATATACATATATATATGTATGTATGTATGTATGTATATATACATATATATGTATATATATATATATACATACATATATATATGTATATATATACATACATATATATATATATACACATATATATATATATATATATATATATATATACATATATATTCATAGAATATGATGCACACACACACACAAAATAAGAGGAAAATACTTCATTTGGATGAAATTGCTCCACGATATCTCGTGCTTTGACTTCACGTCGGGGGAGAAAATGTCTCCCGGTGTAGCGCTTGTGTAATTTCCTCCTCACACATCATCCCAACAACCCACTGAGAGGCGCCGCGCTCCGATCGGAATAGACTTGAATAAGAGTTGAAATTCTGACACAGATCCCGCTGTGAATGTCAATATCACCTGAGACGGAGTGGAAGCGCCAAGTCATTACTCGCGAGCTGTGGATTTCTGAGCAACTATTTCACTTTCGAACATCCTCCTTCGCGCATCCTCTGAGGAACACAAGCGGCCTCAACTCCACTCAAACACTCACTGATCAATACACAATTTTGGAGACACACAACGCGGGGACACTGGACGATGACCGCGCTGAACAAGACGTCACGCGTCAGGACTTTGAGCGGTAAATAACGGATCGCTTGCATTAGAACGACGTCTGGCGTATACGTTAGCATCCAGAGAGGACGTCTAAATCACTGTCACTGTGGAGATGATGTATGTTTCCCGCGTTTCCGACAACATCCCCGTGACTTGGGAGACGACACAGAAACTGACCTCACTGAGCTCAGATGGACTGTTCCCGCAAACCCAGAAGCGAACGGTACATTAATCTTTCGCGGCGCGCCGACGCTAATAACGGCGGCAGTGATGAATCACGTCAACTATCGTTTGGCTACACGTGTCTTACACCCTCCCCGCTTTCTTTTTCCCAACTTTCCGCGGGGGTGTCACAGCCGATCGGCCGGCGGTTTTGGTTTAAACTTGTAAACAACAGCAGCCATCTGTCTCCATCAACTTTAATAACTGCTCCACGCTTATTCCCCCCCATTTATAAAAATTCAGAGTGCGTGCCGCAGCAGCAGCAGGCTGTGTTGGCTTAGAGGGAAATCGCAGCGCGGCCCGTGTTAGTATGCACATACATGCCTCTCCTATACACGGACACACTGCGACAACACTGCGGGCAGAGATGGAGGGGGAGATGGTGGAAAAGTGAGTGGGGGTGGATGAATAAAGGGGGAGGGATAAAGGGAACTGAAGGGGAGATCAGCTCCTGAATACTCTCACCATCTCCTCCAGGTCAGACTCCGGGAGGCACAGGCAGGCAGACAGACAGACAGACAGACGACGGCTTTAATTGGAGCATGGCAAGGTGTGCAGAATAAATATTTCGCCAACACGCAGGACAAAACAATTGATTTACGCCTAATGGCTGAGCTCTGAGCTCGTCAGTGAGCCCCCCCCAATGTAATGTTTTATTATTAATAGTCTTGAGCCAATGGGCTGTGCAGTATGCATCGAGTGACCTGCCCTTCCCTCCTCTTATGCTAATCGTCATTGACATTTTCCCGCCGCTCGTCCCGGGCTCTTCTGCAGCGGACCGGAAAAGCACCCGACATTAGCGGCGATAAAATCCCTGAAACGGAGCAATAATCCGCCCTGAGACGAATTACCGCCGCCGCCATATGCAGCGACGTACACTTTGAATAGATTTTTGTTGTCATCTTAAAAGGTTTGATGGTCAGGTATTCTTTGTGTGCGTGAAAGGCTACAGCATTCATCTTCTGCCCATTTATCACTCCTGTCTACTTTTCCCCTCTCTCCCATTCATCTCTCCATCCATCGGTTCATATAGCCCTTTGTTCCACATGTGGAACCATCTGTCATGGCCTTTGTGACGCCTGAGCTGTTATATATATATATATATATAAATATATATAGACATCTCATTCCAACTGTCCACCTTTTTTCTGATTGGTTAAAAAAGACAATTTCGGCACAGATGCTTTGGTTTGTTTTTTATATGTATTATTATTATAAATGTGAGGGTACAAGGGGGGAAAAAAAGGTGGCTTTGAGTGATTTGTCACGACAGGCCATAATTTGTCCGTCACCATGACAGAGACCAAGTGGACAACAATTTACGCTCCATGTTCAGAAGATCATATAATCCATTTGACTACATTTGCAGTAACTCTTTAGCACCGCCAACGTGATTAAGTCGTATCTGTTGTGAGTCGCAATCACATTATGTCCTTCATAATGTGTCCGGGGCCCAAATTTCCCTCCGCGTCAACAGACTGCGCCGCCGCATGTACTGTGGGAAAAGAAAAGCAGGATCGAGCTGAGGAAATGTCATTTTTGTGAGAGAGAAACCCTCTCCTGTCGACTCAGTCTTTGGCCCAATCCCATTTCTCATTTTTTTACTACTCGATCCTCTGAACCAGGTTTAAATCTACTCCTCGAAGCAGGCGCATCATCATCAACGGGCTTTTACATCAGTGAATGAAAATTGTTTTTGGACGGCGATTCAACGACAAGAGCAGACAATTCCTCGCGTCTTTGGAGAGTGTAGAAAATAAAAACAAATAACGAAAACAAAAAATAATAATTAGAGTCATCTTATCTCTCGCTCCATCGTAATCTAATTTCCCGAGTGTGTGGAGTATATGTGAGGAAGAGGAGGATGATGAGAGTAAAATGATCTTATTGGGAATAAATTTGCCTCCTGTGAAAAGTCTCTTTACACCACTTTATTTTAATGTTGGTGATAATGGTGTTACTTCAAGAGCTCTGTATTTTCTCAGGTGGTACTTGGTATAAAATGGTTGACAACCACTGATGTAGACAATGCTAACTGTCCGAGTCACAAATATCCGGCCTAGAAGTGCGTCAGACTACGTTGAGCAGAGCTACAGTCCAGCAGAGGGCGCATTGAGGACAGCTTGGTCTTGGATTCATCACAAAAGTAAAACCCAAATCCTGAGCGGACAATCATAACACCAGAGCATCAGAAAAGCAGCGGGTTCTACGACACATGAGTGAATCTGTTAGCTAGTGAGGCGGTTTCGGAGGCAGCACAGTGAGTAATCACCCTTGCGTGTGGTAGTAATAATTAATATTTGGTTGGGTGACGTCTCCAAATATCTTTGAAGGACTCGTGTGTGTCGCGAAAAATGACTACGACCTTGATTGTTTCGGGAAAAAGTGACAGTCCGACAACCTCTATCCAATGTTACCTTTTGCCCCTTTGAAATTAGTGGCGGTTCTGTGGGAACATAGAGGCTGATCATGCTCATATTTTCTGGAAATTTTCAAAGATGTAAGGGGAAAACATCAACGCCGTTATTTCAAACATCAACAAAAAAACATCTCAAATACAACCCATCGCAACATCCAAATTTTAGAAGGAGAGGAATTTTTTATTTGACCAAAGTTCTATTTTTGGAGGAAAGAATGCCACCAATATCACTAGGAAAGTATAACCAGGCTGAATGCAGAACAATGGCTTAAAATAGTAAAGGAAATGGAAAAAACGGGCATAGATATTTAGAGTAAATGTCAATGAAACTGCAAAATGCAACTTGCCAGGCAACTATTCTTTTTTTCTTTGTTTTGTCATTTGTTTTTTCTCCCTATTGCGTTTCATTTGGATGCTATTGTATTGTTATATTCCTGTGAAAAGAGAGGCACAAAAAAAGTTTTTTTGCTCCTCGAGTAAATCTGTGAAATATCCCATAACCCTCTGTTTGAAGGGCAAGTTAGCCCTTCAAACGCTTAACTCTACCCCTCTGCCACACAAAGAATCCCAACTATTTGCTTACATGGGCAAAATGGATGGTGAGGGCTCAGTATTTAAGGCAGGAAGGTGAAATGGGATTGAACCTTTTTTCTAAGAAGGGAACTTTAAACTATCTACAGATGGTCAAAGTCTGACTTTTCATCACACGATGACTGAATTCTAAAGATGGCGCAACAAAATGTCGTCAATGACAAGGTTGGGTTTTTTTTTGCACCACCTAATAAAGCTGCGACTGTCTTGCTCGATCTTTTGTGCGAAAACTATTATTTTGTGATCAAAACAAGGCGATCAATGAGTGGATGGAGATTAAATAACATCCAGACTAATTGGATTTCCTGACTCCAATATAAGCCAATTAACCTTACACTGAGGCAATGAACAGTGAATGGAGTGGTTCAATATCACAAATGTGTGAGGCTCCTGGAAGTTATTTGCAGAATAGTTTATCTATATTGAACTGCGTGTGTTGCCTGCCTTTCTTATAGAGGGCAATGCAGCCTGTATGCTGTAATCGCCCTCCGTACCAGCGGCTAAATGTGACCCCGTGCCACGTCATGTTTTAATGATGATTCATGCCGCGCTTTCTGCCCCTGCAGTCGCACGCTCGCAACCTCCCTGCATGTTAATGACGACTTTCCTCCTTTGCCTGGGCTCTGTAGCTTCGTCCGGGACAAAGAGCGGGGTTTATTCGTGCCTCGCTGGAGACCCTCCGCGGACCTGACTGTGATAAACACGAGATTAGGGAGACAAATGATATTAGGGCCAATCATCTCCCGCCCACCGTGGTCATTAAGACACCGCACAGCGTCAATAGATCAGTACTAATTGGATGCAAAATATGACCATAACAACACATCTACGGCCATCAATCGCCGAGACTGTCTTTGAGGAGAACTTACGTTGACCTAATGATTTACACACTGGTGGTCGCTGTTATTTTTCACCCCCCCCCGAGTGAAGCTATAAAAGTCACATCGGTCACTTGGTGAAGATTTGCTTCCGTTACCCTGACAAAAGACCTTTGTTGTTGTCGTTGTTCACATGGCATTAGATTCAGATGACTCAGTCTAATGTATGAGACGGATCAAATTTACCCCTCATCACATCACAGTGTGTTATCATAATCATCCGTCCTACACATTTCAAAATATTTGATTGTTCTTAAATATTGGTTCAATCATTTGTTTTTAAAAACTCATTATTTTATGGAACAGTTTTTGGTCTTTCGGCTTCTCCCTCTATAGGTGACATCATAGTGGATGATCCACATATTTGATTTGGCAGAGATTTTTAACGCTGGATGCCCTTCCCGACACAACCCTCCCATTTATCCGGGCTTGGGACCGGCACAAGGGGACTGTGTGGCTGGGGTCAATTTAAAGTGTCAAATTAACGATGACCTTGCACTGGGGTATGCCAAACCAAGTTCCCTCTACGCTTGACTATGGTCTGCCCCAATTTATGAAACCGTTTCCAGTCCCTTTTTTGGACCATTTTGCCTTCAGTGTAAATATGCTAGGAGAGAGAGGCACATCGCAATCACTGAAGTCTAAAACAACCTTCAAACCCGACTTCTGACCATCTCCATCTCTGAAATGCACACCATTGAAGCAGATGAGCTTCAGCAGCAGAAGACCACACCGAGTGAGTGCCCAATAAAGCAGCAGTTGAATGTAAATGTAGGCATTTCAGGAAAAGTATCGTTGGAGGCATTTTCTGTTGTGGAGACAGGCAGCATAGAGATGGGTGTGTATCATCTCAGGAGATAGACTGGCTAACACCAGACTGCATGGGTCTGGAAAAGGGTGTAGTGACGACCCACTTTCAAGAGGAAGTAGATCAAAATGACACAAATGTACACAACTGTATCGAACTACAACCACTCAGACCAAAGTTCCAGATGACGTATGCAGAGTGAGGGAAAACACATCAACAAAAGGTGCTTGTTTTCTTGGAGCGATAACTATCTAGTAATGGCGTCCAACGACTTTTGCCCCGAGGGAGCTCCATGGAACTAAAATGGAAGCAACAGCCAAATCGAAAGAAAGCTGCCCTTAAGTGGCTGCCATGTAGGATGTATACAAAAGCTGCAAGGCATTGCTGCTCTTTCATCATAGTGTTAAGCCTGCCTCTAGCGCGCCAGGGGTTTGTGGAGATTCCGACGTTAGCCGAAAGTGTCGCCCTCACCATTTATGTCTGCAAAGCCAAATCAAATCGCTAGCGGGCTCAGCTTCGCCCAGGCTGTACCTAATAAAGTGGTGGGCGATGGTGATAATGATGAATTTACAATAAGGTTCTAATACAATTATATTATCTGGAAAAACCACTAATCTTGTAAAGCGTTATTACAATCCTGTAGCAACAATTCCTGGGAGAAGTTGTTCCTTTACAACATCACACCAAGTTTGCATCAAACTATTGATGAAAATGTCACTCCCAGACACAGTAGGCTTTGATAATGAGGTTAGAATTGGTTTGGGGGGATATTATCAATACATTAGGCAGGCAATCTCTAACCCCTTAATAACCTTCACGAGTCAGAGGGCACTGCCCTCATACCAGCCTCCATCCCCAATCTCCTCAACAGATGTGACCGCTGGGTCACAGGTACACGCTGTGGTCAGCTGTCAGATACAATTGACCGCCGCAGGATTGGAATTCAATGACAACACATTGTGATGATGCCCACACACCTCTGTCAAAAAGCCTAACGGTCACTTTGTACCAAATCCAATAAAGGTTGAGTCAAGGATGCAGTGGCCACTCGTCAAAGTGTGTGTGTGTGTGTGGGGGTCAAAGATCCAAGTCAGCGAGATCAAAAACCTGGACCCGTGTGACGCGCCGACAAATTGCGGTCAGTCTATTGACAGGAGAGACAATGGTTTGCTTAAGATTGCTTCAGTGACTGATGTGAAAAACAAGCGAGAAAACAATCAGACACAAAGGGAGGAGACCCAACCGTGATCAATGACCGACAGCGATTGGTAATTACGAGTGCTGATTTCATTATTAAAACGATGACTTAACTTGTTTCTCAACGTTTTTTCCATTATATGGACCCAAGTTTCTCAAACTGTGGTATCTAAACCACTGGTGGCACACTAGCTCTACATACTCGGGCCTGGGAGGAATATCAGAAAATAGCTTGAGAAAGTAATGGATGATTTTATCTTCTACCACCTATAAAACTGTAATGCCCTGCATTTATGTCTGTTGAGTAAATTAAAGACGCTCCAAAATGTCAAAATCTAAAAATCGAGAGGACATGACACCCATAACAGCTTCCCTTCCTTGGCTACTAATTCATTTGAACTTGATTTTAACCATGATAGCTTTTAAATAACATCCTGGTCTTGCCCCCAAATGCTTTTCTTATCGCGGTTTACCTCATGGACGCGCAGCTGTAAATGGTGGTCATTAGCGAAAAAGGCCTTCTAAACTTCCCCCCAAACCAGGCCGAGGAGCAGACTTTTTAAATCCTGAGCAAACACTCTTTGTAACAACCTGCCTGCGGCGATCAGACAGGCAATTTCCCAATAATCCTCTTTTTAAATCCCTTTCACAAACTTGCTTTTTACAAGTGTGTCAAAAAATTACTTTTATTGACGGGCTGATTTATACGTTTCATATCTTTTGTCTGAGTGTTGATGTAATTCACTTTTGTCTTTCATTATTTTTATTCTACCGTTGTTTTGTAAACTTGTTTTAAAAAAGCTCAATAAAAATAAAGATAACACTGTCAGAAATACTTGCTGCGTAGCAGATTATGTGAGTGGAGTGAAGGAGGAGGATTTTTGAGCGGAGCATGGAGAAGCATACGGAAAATATCAAATCACACCAGTGTTTGAAGCATGAGTGAGGAAGAAGAGGAGGACGAGGAAGCTCTCACAGCTCCATGTGGACGTAGTGTCCCTCAGGACACAACTGATGTCCTCTGTCCCACAGCAGTTTCACCATATTATCACACTTCTCAGTGCCCAAAATTGACTTAGTTAGTTACCGCCACAGTATTTACTGGTTAACATCGTATTTAATGTTACGGCAGCGTGAGTAGAGCTCCTCATCCTCTGTCTCTTGTCTCGTTCTCAGTCTTTCACACGGACAAAAGCATTAACAACAGACACAGACAGATCTGTACAGTGATTAAAACCATCATTTTTTGTCCTCAGTGTGTGTTTGAAAACAGTGAGAGTGAAGCCTTTAGACCTCATGTGGTCACAGGACATGCATCCAATGTAATTTGTCATTTATCTATTGCGACATATCACACATTACTGAATACTTTGTTTCAGAAAAAGTCATTCACCTGTCCTCGTCATTCATCTGTCCTTGTCATTCATCTGTCCTCATCATTCACCTATCCTCGTCATTTACCTGTCCTCATCATTCACCTGTCTGTCCTCATGGTTCAACTGTCCTCATCGTTCACCTATCCTCGTCATTCACCTGTCCTCATCGTTCACCTGTCTGTCCTCATGGTTCAACTGTCCTCATCGTTCACCTATCCTCGTCATACACATGTCCTGTCCTCCTCGTAACCCTATCCTCGTCATTCACCTGTCCTGTCCTCGCCATTCAGCTGTCCTTGTAATTCATCTGTCCTCATCGTCACCTGTCCCATCGTTCACCTGTCCGCCATTCACCTGTCCTCATCATTCACCTGTCTGTCCTCATGGTTCAACTGTCCTCATCGTTCACCTATCCTCGTCATACACCTGTCCTGTCCTCCTTGTTCACCTATCCTCGTCATTCACCCGCCTGTCCTCGCCGCTCACCTGTCTTGTCCTCCTCGTTCGCCTATCCTCGTCATTCACCTGTCCTGTCCTCGTCATTCACCTGTCCTCATCATTCACTGCTAAAGTTTCCGCATGCATGAATTTATTATTATATTTTTTACTTTTACTCAAGTATGTTTTATTGGAGTACTGTACTTTGCTACGTTTTAAATCACATCCGTTACAAGTAAAAAAAAACCTACTCAATCACAATAACGTGAGTAAATGTAGTTCATTTACCTCTGTGTATCAGTTAAACCCTGAAGTGGGGAAAAAATCCATACTTTCCACCGACTTTGGACAATATTTACAGCATTAAATATTTAGTGAGTGCTAAATATGCCAGCGCTGAAATTTGAATGCTATACCTGTCAACCGACGACCTCCATATATTCTGTATAAACTATGAGGATTAGCATACCTGCCTAAGGCCTGCTTGGCCTCCAGAATATAGAGCCCTCAGGCACATTTTACACACTGTAAGTCATGTTTGTTTACCTTTATGAAATCTCTTATGGTGGAGGATGTAAAAATAGCTGATAGCTAAACAAATCATTTGAAAAGCATCACTGAGACGATTATGTCATATATTGACAACATGAACACATACTATATTTCTGTAATTTTACTCTTTTAACACAGTTTTGAGTGGGAGAGTGAGAGGCAGGGACACGCTGAAGGCCTCTAGCTTGAAAAAGCCAGATTGTGGAACGGCTCCGAGTGCAAACAGGATGACGGATAGGACCTCTGAAGGTATGTGGGGTGAAATTAGATTGGAGGTGTCCATTAATTTGTCTGACAGAAAGCTCTCCTGGATTGTCAGCATGATCTCACCTGTTAAATGACCCACACAAAAAGGCCCGACAGGGGCTGGTTCCATTAACAAGTGTGTCCTATTAGCTTTGAGCAGGTAGCACTGCAGTGAACTCAGCATGTTAATAAAAAAAAAAGGGGCTCACAGGCTCGTGAAATCAGATTTCATTCATTAAAGAGGCGTAATCTGGCTGACTTTTGTTGATTCACAGCTACAAAAGGACAAACTCCCACTAATACAAGTGTTCCAAAGAAGCCATGAGACACTATACAAACAATGTTTAGTTCAAAAGCTCAGATTTTAACATTCACAAAAGGCGCGCATTGTATGCTGTACATATTAAATTTTCTTTGCAATATTTTCCAATTAGACAGGATAGGACATATAATAGGAGACTATACAAGACAAATTTTCCTACAGTCTTGAATGGTATATGTGGATTTATTCCAGATGAATATGATACATAACCTCTCTAATCCAGTGTGCATAAAGTGGAGGTTGAGAATCTTTCCATTTAGGAAGAATAAGCCGTCTGGATCAAAAAGAACACATGTTTCGTGTTCGTCTACTTGGGTTTACCGCAAATAATGACATTAAATGAGATGGGTGTACCGGTTTTCTTCATATTTTAAATAAGGGCCTCACTTACATCGGTCATAGGATAATTCTAAATCTGTCTAAAATCTATATGCATATATATGTTCATATTTTTAATAATTTCCTGCATACATAATTTGATGTATTTGTCAAAGATTATTATTTAATTCTATTTCCTTTTGTTGTATTTGTCACCCGTCGATTTCTGACGCCGTTGCTGTCAATTTCCCCAGTGTGGGATCAATAAAGTCTAATCTAACCTAATCTAATCTATTTAAGGCAAATATTATGGTTAGTCGCGCTTCAGCCGTGTCTGCCATCTTGTGACGCCAAGTGAGAGCGTGTGTGTCACACTTCGAAGTAGAAAGCTTACGATACTCAAGGAACACGATCATTTCTGGTGCTCAAAGGCCACCGTAGATTTCTGACACACAAGGGTAAGAGAGGAGAAGTTTTTGGATTAATTAGATCGCACGAGGGATGTCCCTGCACAATTTTATGGAGGTAAAAAAGGATGAAAACCTCATGGTCAGGGATATAAATCCTCCTTTTTTATTTTTATTTTTTTTTTTAAATCAAACTTTTAAAGTTCATCATTTGAATTCTGTTCATTGAGGATTGAGAGTATATTTATAGTTAATAGTGCTCCTGACCTTTGCAGAGAGTAACGTCGAGCTTGAAATAGGAATATGTGGCAGTGAGCGAGGTTTCTCAAATCCAGAAATTCCAGGAGGAGGCAAAGTAACTGCTGAGTCAGTGTGTTGACAACTTTATCAAATCCCCCCGGTGATTTATTGCTGCCATTTGCGGCGAGGGACAGTAAAATCTTACTTAACCGCAGCTTGAAGGTACAACATCACTATAAATACACCTCAGGGTGATGTTAAAGCTTTTATGTGTGTGAATGGGACACGTCCAGACTCTGCTTCCTGATCTCCTCCCCCCCCCGTCTCACCTTCTGCAGCCGCAATGACCGCCGCGGAAAAGCACTCTAGATTACGGCGTTTATTAGAAAATGTCATCAAATGGTCCAACATCTGACAACTCGCAGGTGAGTAACTCCCTTTAAAATAATAGTTTGTCCTTCAGAAACTAACACCAAAGGCAGAGAAAGAGAAAGATGGAGCGCACGGTGATGTAAAAACATTTTAGTAGCCTTCATAAAACAGCACTTTCTTCTGTGTCCGTCTTTGAAACATCTATTTTTCTTTGGGATCGAATGGAAGTCCTAATTGGCAGTCACTGTACTGTCGTGTCCTTTGAGCTGCAGTTTTTTTGCTATGGGGGAGTTTGTGTGTTCAAACTGGCTTTGAAGTCCTCAAAAGTGAGGTCTGTGTTCACTGCTGTGGCAGCAGGAAGAGCAATGGCCAGATGGGATGGTAATTGATTGGGAGATGTAGAAATGGAGCCGGTGTCAGAACTCCACAGAGCTGTACTTCCCTTTTCTAACATGGTTAAACTATGTGGTGGCAAAAGCTTTCACAAAGACCTGTAACCGTGTTCACTCAGCTGCTATTCTTCGTGGACCTTCATGCTTTTGTTAGTGTGTCAGGGCACTGTGATGTTCAGAGTGAGAGGAAAAACTCTCAAGTATTTACTTCCGCACCTCTTTTCTTTTAACGCTCAGGCTTCGGTTTAATTTACTGCCCTCTTAAGTCATTAAGAACAAAAATGTCCACGTCCAAAAAATCTGCGATAAAAACCTTGACCCTTTAAATGCCAGTTTATTGAAATAAATCCTCCAGGGTTTCATAGAAAATTGTCATCATGTATTCAAACTAGCATTTAAAGTGTTAAAACCCTGATAATGATTCAATATTTTATAGTTTGGATCAGGACTGAAATGGATCAAAAGATAACTTGAGTTTTTGGTTATTACATATCCTAACAAAACAGGTGTACTTAATATTTAATATACAATAACTTTTGAACTCCATGTGTTTTATGTGTATTTCTGTGACGGCGATAACTGATTTACTGTGAATCAAATATGACCAAAGTGCTTTTAATATGACCTCTGAAATTCCGAGTTCGGACTACAAAAGGAACGCAGCTTGATCAGGAATTATCTCTCGGATTACACTTGCTCTTGAATTCTACATTCGCTCTACTCCGTCTCTTATCGGTTCAAGTGAAACATTTCAATTTACAGAAATCCTTTTTCATTTTTGAACGAGTCCAAACATAACGGAATAAAACAACAGAGCGCACAGCGTGAGTGTCTGGCATCCATTATGCTCTGGATTACCGCGGGTCGATATGTAAACAAAGCATATTCATCTGTAAATGCTCTGTTTCATGGTATCAAGACAGAGAAAACCCTCGCGCTCCTCTGCACTCTCCGAGATGAATCCGCCGAAGCTCTCTCTGCGGCTCCTGGAGGAGCAGGTCTTAGAGTCTGAGAAACAAAAGCTGGTGCAGAGACGAGGGTTCAGGACGCGGGATTAGGCTGCAAATCTTCAAAGAAATCCCTCTCCGCCGAAGATGCTCACGTCAGTAATGCTAATTCTGTTTACTTTTGCTTTTCCCCCTCTCCTTCTCCAACTCCGACTGATGATGAAACATGATTTTATTGAGAATCCACTGACAGGTGCGTGTGTTTGGAGAGCAGGCTGTACACTGGCCATGAGAGAGAGTGGGTGAGTGGGTCAGCCTTAATGCAGCATCTTTGCCTGAGGCGAGGCCACGGGACGCTCGCTCTGACAGTGATGCCCTCCATATCTTTCGCTGCACTGGCATGTTTTTTCATTACTCCATTTCATTTGGACATTTATGCTGGAAAGACTACAACCATCCACTCATTTGCTTCCTCTCACATTCATTTACATGCATGTTAAAAGTCTGATTTTAGTCAGACTAAGTCAATATTTCGGTTATCTTAACCCGGCATGTGTACTCCTCATTGCTGTAACTCCTAGACCATTTGTGATATCTAGAAAATTCAAAAACTATCTGTCCAGGGTGTGACCCTGCCTTTTTCCCTATGACAGCTGAGATTGGCACAGCGCCCCCGTGTGGAGACCGTCACGTGGCGGATAAAGCAGTAGAAGATGGATGGATGGATACCGTAAAGCAGCGAAATTGAGCTTTGCGCCGATAGATTTGTCATCACGGTAGCCCCTCGGAATTTCAAAGAAACGACGAGATTCAACAGTGCGCCACATGTTTGTGACGTCAGCTTGTCAGTACCGTCATTCCTAAACGGTTGAATAACTGCCAGATATGGAAAGGTAAAAAAAGTCAGAAGTACCCACTCATTGAGTATTTTTTTGACAATTCTACAGCCATAAAATCTAAATAAATCCAGGCGATCTGATTATTTGTTACACATTAGTCCGATTAAAATTAAGCTAGTCTTAGTCGGACTAACATACCTGGATAATGCGATTCATACTCCTGCATGTATACGCTTAGTCGGAGCGTCAAACTCATTTTTGTTCAGGGGCCACATGGACCAGTAAAAATAGTAAAATAATAGCATAATAACCTATGAACAACAAGAACCCCTTTGTTTTTTCTCCTTTGTTTTACATTAACTGAAGGATAATTTTACAAAACATGAAATTTCTTGAGAAATAAGTGCAATTTCAACAATATCATGCCTAAATTTACTATTTACACAGCACACTGGATCTATAAAGGCACAAACATTTAGTCACGGGTATCTGGAGCATTTGACATTATGTTTAGATTAGTGTGAAATTTTAACAAATTCATCCTGTGGGCCAGTTGGACCCTCTGGCGGGCCGGTTCTGGCCCCCGGGCCGTATGTTTGACACCCCTGGTATAGAGCGATACAGCACCATCTACTGAGTCAGATGTACACAACCGATAAACCAGTTTTGCTCCAATCAGATCACAGACCCTGATACTGTACAGTAGAACAGTATTTGTGATTTCCCTCCAAGTACCACCAGAGGAAGCTTGCGTACCACTGGTGGTGCGCGTACCACCGTTTGAGCACCATGGTTCTAATGTAATGTGTGAGGAGGAGAATAAACTCTCCATTTGCTCTAAAGTGACTTTGATGCTTTAACTGTCTAAAATGAGTCTAATGTGCTACAAGGTTAAGAGAGAAGCGTTTAAAGTTCTGGGTTCAGATGTATGAACCTCGTTGATTGGCGTGTTTTTTTAAGCATGCATTAGATAATGAATCACCTGCAGTACAGAGTAAGTCACTCACTCACTGCAGTCGAGTCTCAAGTTGAACTGAAGTTGTCCTGAGCTGTCAGGCATGGAGAATTGGATTCAAGGCAACTGACAAGCAATTAATATCAATTACAGGAGGAGAAGTGTGTGAATGTGACTTCGCCTCCGTTTTCACACGTGGCAGAAACCACACAGGCTAATCCGTGGAAAATGGAATTCATATTATTATACATTTATAATCGAGACAAATGCACTGTTTTGTTTTGGGGGTTTCTTTTAATCAGCATTGATGCAAAATGGCTCCTGAACCCACAGTTTTGCAACAGAAATATAAATATAAAAAAGAAACTGTTTTGTTTTGATTGAAGTGAATGTTTTTAACTGTAAACAGGTAAAATAAGTCGTTCTAATGGTGAAAAACATCAGTGATTTTCAGGTATCACTGCAACTGAGACACTTAACCAGCTTTGTGATTAGATTACAAATTAAAGCAGCCAAGGGCCAATAAATAAGGCCCTTTTTTACCCTTTTACAATATGCCTCCCTTTTTTTTGCTCCATCTGACAAAATCAATTAAAAATAGTTTATCAATAAAAAATGCTACCCAAAATGCTCAAAATTGTATGTGAACTTAGATTGTTATTAAAATATAAGGTATGAACCAAATTGTATAGACATAAAATCAATCATTATAAAGATCCCAGTTTGGGATCAGTGTATCTATTTAAACCTGTGGCTCTTGTAAATAAAAATTTTAAAGTTTTATTCATTTTATAGATTTCCACAAATATTGGAAGGACATAAATGCGTCTACAGTGTTTTTTTGTGTGTTTTCCTTTGTCAACAGCTATGAAATTACAACAGTTTTCTTTTTTGTAGTCCTTAAATGTCCACAAATGCAACAAACTTAAGCTCTTATATTTATATATCAAACTTTACAAGTAATGTTATCTTCATTTTATGACTCAAATGGGTTTTGTGGCTCAAAAGAGCTAAACTGTCGGAAGTGTCTGTGCATTGCAGTTAGCAGCATTTACCAACTTTTCAGTGAACAAAGTAAAGACTTATAATATATATTATATATTTGATTAATAATCGGTCAATGCCTTTTATGTAGAAGTATCAAAAATGTCAAAAAGACCAAAGAAAAACTAATTTTTCACAATGCGTACTGAATTGCTATAACTTTACAGTAAACTCAAAATGAAAGGTCTTTTTGTGTTGTTTTTATTCTATGTTCTGAGTGGATCTGTGAGTGACTGAGGAGCTGAAAAGCAAATAAGGCAAAGTGAATAAAACAAAGTCTCATGGAAATCCCTCAGGCACAGAAATGACACCAAAAGCTGTGATCCAATAGCTACCAATCATGAGTTTCGGTTCCCAACCCAGAAAATGGACGTTTCTGTTTCATTGAATTGTCTTAACGAGTGGCTCTGAGCACACCATGTGACGACGGTAACAAGGGGAGGGAATTAGCTGAACAAAGCATTATGTAATCAATACTGCCGGTCGGTCGGAACAGAGGTGTTGATCTGTTGACTCCAGTATTGTTGACATAGATTTTTCTCTCTCACACAGCAGACGTCAAAGCAAAAACACCGAGCCAGGAGTAAAATATGAGAAGTGAAGTCGAAAGACAAAACCCTGAAGCCGACACTGAGCTCCTCGGAAGGTGCCGGGGCGGCGATCCGTGTCAGAGCAAGGTCGAGGCCGAGCTCCCTCACGTCGGTAAATTAAAACTGTCGTCTTGAACAATGGACGGATGATTTCAATTAAATTGTGTGCATGCGTATGGGGGGGCGGCGGGGCGAGATCTCAGGAGTCAGTGAAGAGCAAACACTGCAGCGTTATTGCTTTCCGCGTGATTCTCCGCCGTGACCGAAACCTCTGAACTCCGTCCCCACGGGTCGGGGCTCATGGCCTTTGGGCAAAAAAATGAGAGAAAACAGTCACAGGAATTTGTCAAACACAGTTGACGTGTTTTTACTCAAACCTGTCTCTACAACTTAAACATATTTTCTCTTGAATTATGTCAAAAAACATATCTGAGGAAAGGATTGGTGGATCCATGGCGATATCCTAATATTGATATAATAAAAACGAATAAATACTCTTATTAATACTTCTATAATATGAAGCTGAGGACACGTGAGCACAGAGGTGGTGGGAGGAAGCGTTGCACTTCTTAACTCACCACCAGGGGGCAGAGTATTCTGTTTAAAGCAGGGGTGGCAAACTCAAATGACCTTGGGGCTAATATATAGGAAAGAGGTGGTGAAAATATCACATATATATATATGAATATATATATATATGTATTTTTTTAACACTAAAAATATTCATGATTATATTTCATAGAATTTCAAAGTAAAAGTATCTGCTTTGATATGGAATGATGCATACTACACATTTCTTTCATGCACAAAATCCAAAAACTCTCGATTTTCAGAAACTTTCAAGGGCCTGGTGATTAATTCACAAACTTTACTTTTGACTAAATAAAGCTGCACTTTATTTGTTTGGACATTTTAATTCCGAGGACACAAGGGTGAGTCATGTAACATTTTACTGCTATGGCAACAAAAGTAGCATTCTTTTTTTGATGTGGAGCCCTTTATAAAAGTAAAAATAAATAAAGTGTTTGCTACTTTACCTAAGTGTTTCATTAAACAGCAGCAGCGGCTTCAGCTCGATGTGTGTGCATTGTAATCAGAGCGCTCGCTCCCTCTGATTGACATGTCGCTCTGAAAATAACAGATTTGTGCACTTGCAATGGAAAAGAAAACACACAATATTACTTGTGTGTTCATTTAATACATATAGTACATGTATTTACCTTGTAGAATGTACCCATGGTTCAAACAGTGCTTTAAATACAACACACTGACACAGGGGTCGATTATACCAGCGGTACAAATGAATGTTTAATATACTGATGATACTTTCCTTGACAGGTGACATTTCCTGTGCTGTGTGGGGGCGGCACAAGTGTTGACAGACCACGAAACAGAGGAAATATTAACATATGGGGAGGAAAATGGAGGATGTGATTTTTATGGAGACATGGGGAGAAAACTCTAATGCGTGGCCACGAAATAGGTATATATTAATTAATAATATTAATATCATTCCCATGATTTACTTTGAGAGCTGTGTAAACACAAAAGGGCGCAGGAGGCTGGTATTGCAAGGAATCATTATCACCAAAGTTAAGTAAAGTTAGAAAGACATACACAGGAGTTTGCAACAAATCTCCGTGAAAGACAACGAGGCTGTTTAAATAAATGTGGAAACCAGAGTCACACAAGATGTAAAATCTACGGATGTATGAATTTGCGGGTTTAGTATCGTTCCCATCAACAACTTGGACAGCTGAGTCAGCAAATGGAGCGCACCCTCACATGAAACTGTGACATTTTAAATAAAGTTTGAAAGTTATCCATAGATTAGAACTTCTACGATTAATAGCATTTAAATGAAACATGTAAGGCATATTTATATAACATTATATTTTATAAAGGCATATTTATTTTTGTGTAGTATCATATACAGTACCACTGTGACATTTACATAACGTTTAAATACACTACACTGTATTATAGTAATGTTGTTGACAATTATTATGAATAGATATTCACAAAATTATATAAAAGCATATTTTTTCACACTGAGTGGTGTAGAATAATCCAATATTATATCGGATAGAATATTTTTTAAATATCTTTTACGGGTGTTGCACTTTGTAGACGGTCCCTGCGCTCAGGTTGACGTCAGTTCTCCAGCTGTTTTTGATGAATACGAGGCTGTAGCTTGTATTCTACATCACTATAGTTCAGAATATGATTAAAAAATGTTACTTTACTTCTATGTCCCAGTTTCAAGTGAGGGTGCGCTCCATTTGCCTACCCAGCTGTCCAAGTTGTTGATGGGAATGATACTAAACCCCACAAATGAGTATTTTGGGCCCATGAATTAATATTTTTTGTGCACGTTATACTTATTATTTCCCCCCCTGTGTCACTACTCACACAAAATAATTACCATTACAAAAAGAACGGGTGGGAGGAAATATTTAACCAACAGTGGTTAAATCCAGGATGGTGGAATCTGAAGGATTGACCTTTGTCTACAAAGTGTCAGCTGTCACTCAGCAACAACCTGACCTTCACAAAATGTCTGCCGTTTTTACCAGCAACCCTCGACTCGTGCAGTCTGGAGGAATCTGCCGTCGTCCTCAAAAACAAACCACACAAATGTTGCTGGTAATTGTGTTGTTTCCAAACTATTCTCTCAGTAACAATTCTCAAAGATTAATTCACTACAAAAAGGTGATTTTTCTTTAATCATTATTAGCGTGCGTTTCAGAGTCTGTGTTTGGTCCGTCAGTTGGTCTAATTAAAGTGATTTCATGGTTGCCACACTTTGGGGGATTTTAATCTGAAATGCTCGAGTGTGTTTATGCAAACGCTCACAATTAAAAGCATATCCCTTAAAATTAGCTTCATTTGCTTTTTTGTTCCCTTGCCCCACCCCCCCAGTTTGAAAGGTTAGCCTAAGGTAAACTGATGTGTCACCCTCTAGCGGAGCTGAACGTTAGCATTTATTCTTCATAATCACATTTGGTTGATGGAAAAAAAAAAAAAAACTAATTGGCAGAGGCAGAGAGGCATAAAGTGAGGGACAACAAAAGCTACAGCAATAATTAGACGAAGACTCGCAAAATGTGTCTGTGCTTCTGAGGACTGAAAGAATATCAAGTTAAAAAAAAAACTGGGGAAAAGGGCAAAGAGTATGGCAGTGTTTCCCAAACTAAGGACTATTTCCCCCTGGTGGGCTATAAGGTACTGCAGGTTAGCCATTAACGTCATCAAAAATAAACAGATGGTAGCAAATTGTGGATCATTTATAGCTTTTTTGTTGTTGTTCTTTGTTTTCACGCTAAAATTTGCAAGAACACCTGCGATTTAATTTGCGTCAAAGGAATGTATGAGTGAAAGGGACGAAGATGAAAACGACAACAACGGGGCTCGGTGACAACGTTAGTGTCGTTACCTTTCAGTATCTTGTACTTTGGTCGCTCGTTAACTTTTAAATCGCTGATAAAAAAATGAAATAAAACAGAATAAAAGCATGATGAAACAAAACAAATTTGTTAGAAAGTAATTAATTAACATTTTCTCATGAATGTTAGCTAAAAACATTCATAGCTAAAGGCTATGTTAGCCATGCATCTTGCTATGCTAAAAGCTGCGTGTCTTGCTATGCTAACAGCCACCTATCTTGAAGTAAAATTGTGGCCAAAAACAGCGTTCCCCAGCACTGCCAGTTGGAGCCAAAGCTAAAAACAAACAAATAAATAAACTGTGTGCATTGCAGTGTCAAAACTCTCAGTCAAACACAAGCACACTGGTCACAAACTCATGGAAAAATCTAATTAAACCGTTTCTTTAAGGGAATGGTTGTTGGAAAATAACCGAAAAACATTTAATTAACCTTGCTAACTCTTTTGTAGGTTGTAAAAAACTTCAAACAATTAAGTAAATTCCACAAACAACAAACGCAACAAGGTAAACCTTGACATATTGTTTATTCTTTTCTATATCAACTTCTAATTGTATAATCACATTTTACAGTATAAATTGAAGTTCAAATGCTATTTTTTGCCCATTTTTTTTAAACGAATGAGTTAAAGTCCTGCTGGGAAGATTTTCAGTGACTTTTTTAAAAGTTGGGGAAAGTCTGTTCCGAGCACATGCACTTCAGGCTCCTTTTGTCCCACTGCAATTATAGCAGCAGCAGCACATGAATTTGCCCGCATGCTATAGCATTTCAATATTCCTTCATGAGGCAGATCCGTGACTAAGTGCAGCTCTGCAGTCTCATCCACCGGGGAGGTGGAGAGGCCTCACACCCTGCAGCCACCGGCCCTGTGTGTGTGTGTGTGTGTGTGTGTATACGTGTGTGTGCGATGCTCGAGGCTGAGACTCGTTTAAAAAGACATCTCTGATTCCTGACAGGTAACTACTTCCTTTGACACCACCAAGGTCTCTTTTTAATGAAACTGGACTGTGAGTTCTGCTCGGTAAGTCCTTTGTTGTTGTCCATGGAAGCTTTATACAAGGTTGATGTTAATTGAGGCAAATAACTCCCCCTCCTCCTCCCCAAAAAACTCCCCCCCCCATCCCCGTCCCTCTGCCATTTCAACTGAAGCACCTTGGATTGCTGCCAGGAAGTGGAGACGCAGCGGTGTCATGAAAAGCACAGTGGCGCACACCGCCACACACACACACACACACACACTCACACAAAATCATGTTAATTATTTGTTTAATAAATATGCAAAATCTACAGTTCCTGGGGCAATAACAGACCCACCTCTGTGCCGCATGTTTCCACAGACAGACATCTCTGAGGTTTTACCCACACGGAAACTAAACTTTTCCTGTACACTCTGAAAAAGGGTTTTCCGTAATATAGTACGCCATTGCTTCGAGAAAAGTCTGCAAGCTAAAAATGTAGTAAATAAGTAAATGTGGCGCTGAAATGCTGCCAAAGAAATGTACAAACACAAGACTCACGGTTTTCCCAAAGTTACGAATTGGTTAGATACTGAAAATATAGCATTAAAAGGCTCCTTTAACACCAGTTTAAGCCCTTTTGCGTCTTCTCAACTAGTTGGGAATGGGGAAGTATGGGTGCAGCGGTTTCACTCAGTGACCACTTTATTAGGTACACATCTAATAAATTGTCAGCAGTGGCACGTGGTGGGTGATCATCTGCTTCAAGGTTATTTCCCTCTGTCAGGATAATCGTGAATGAGGAAAATTAATAATTTTATCAGTTTTGTGATTTGAAAATGCTGTTCAGCCCCCCAACTTAAAGTCCTAGTGATTTATCTTGAAGTGGCACAAGGGGAAGCCTGATCCTATTTAAGATTATTGTTATTCCTTCAAAATGTTCACGAAAACAATATTAAATTTCACATGTTGTGCCATTTTTGGGTAAAAAATGTTGTCAAGTTACTAGCATTTTTTCGTAATATTACAACATTTTGTAACACGAAACTTTTGTTTGTATAAAATAATCTGTTTTCTCTGCATCTGTAAGCGTTCAGAAAATGTCCACAGGATAGAATTTTCATTTAAGAATGAAAAAAAAAACCTACCTATATTACTGGTCAGGATAATTGAGACAGGAAATCTAGTTCTTAGCTCATATCCTGCAGGCCGTGTTGCACAGTTGGCATTTAAAGAACTCAAATAACTGCGATACACAGTGCAATCCTAAAAGTCGCAGCTTGGGACCGTGATAAAGGAGAATGTGCTGACCAATAAGATTCATTGTCAGATGGGCTTTGTACAAAATCCTGTATAACTCGGCTGTAAACCTCAGAGCGAGCGGCTGTTTGCTTTAAACGGAACGCTGATATCAGAGCCTGAAGCTTTTTCTCCAGCTCTCGAAGCCAAAAGAAGCTGCACTTTTCTCTTCCCCTCCTCATTTCTGTGCTTTGTCAACAAACACCGATCAGCACTTCCTGTAGCCGCCTCACACTTAAATGTTCTCCAACTGTCCAGCCATTTTATTTGGCTGCACATCCCATAAAAAAAGTGACCAAAAGCCTAACAGGCACTATTTAAGTAGTATTTTGCCTGTGTGTATAAGATAGGAATACAATTGAATTTGGAGTCAGTGGATCACATGACCTTTATATTTAATATAAATATAAAATAAATGACAACGATTTCCCTCCAGTTTAACAGCAAACGTCACTGTTTTATTTTATCTAATAGTCAAAGAGGGCATTCAGAAATGATTGTCTGATGCACTTTTAGGCTGGGCCACACAGTGGTGTAGTGGTTAGCACTCTCGCCTTGCAGCGAGAAGACCCGGGTTCGAGCCCCGGTTGGAACAAGGGCCTTTCTGCATGGAGTTTGCATGTTCTCCCCGTGTGTGCCTGGGTTCTCTCCGGGTTCTCCGGCTTCCTCCCACAGTCCAAAAACATGCAAAGTGGGGATTAGGTTAATTGGACACTCTAAATTGACCGTAGGAGTGAGTGTGAGAGTGAATGGTTGTTTGTCTCTAGTTGTGTGTGGCCCTGCGATGGACTGGCGAACTGTCCAGGGTGTACCCCGCCTATCGCCCGATGTAGCTGAGATTGGCACAGCACCCCCCGCGACCCTCTGGTGGAGGATAAAGCGGTTAGATGATGACTGACTGACTTTTAGGCTGTATCTTTGACCTTCAACTTCGATTTTATGCCTGAGTTTCAACAGTTCAATCTGAATTTCAAATAAAAAGTGACGGCCCTAATGTTGGCAGAGCCGGCCAAAGCTATCATGAGGTTCTAAGATAAATTTTGTGGCCCTTTATCAAAGCCAGTAAACTACATCATGTTCTTAACCTGATATTGGCTTTAATCTTAATCTGTAGCAATCTCAGAAAAAAATGTCTTGTGTTGATTTTCACTTAATATCCAAAATGGCACAACCCTAAGAGGTGAATATGGTGTACCAACATAAAACATTTATTATAACCTTGACAATGACTTAATTAGTTTAGATTTTCCTTTTTAAATTGCGAGGTGCAAAAGTGCAACAACAATTAAAAAGCTACAAAAAAATAAACATTACATTACATTTAGCAGACGCTTTTATCCAAAGTGACTTACAATGGAATTGAGTACAATCAGCCAGGGGTGGAGTCGAACTTGCGACCATGATGTCAGGCTACCGGTCTTAACCTCTGAGCCACTACACCCCTAAACATTAATAAAATGTTATATTATGATTAAAAATTATATTTATATTATATATTATATACATATATGTAAAAAGAAAAAAAACATAATGAAAAGTCAAATAACTTAAATAAAATACACTTAATAAGAATAATAGAAAATAGTGGTTTAAGAACAAAATATGTTCAGAACATTTGTTTAAAAACTAAATCAAAGCAGCAAGCAGCATTTTGTGGGCCCTCGCAGCTGCTGCCCTGCCAGTAGGTGGCGCTATGTCCTTGCCCCAGCAGATTGGTCATTGTTTGGCAAAATTACAGGGCACTTCCTGTTTCGTGGCAAAACGGGAGCGAAATTAAAAATGGCGGACTTCCTGTTGGGTCAAGTTCATGTGCGTAGACGTGTTTAGGGTCGTTGCCGTGGCCACGCCCTTTTGAACCTGAGAGATCTTTTGATAACTGTTCATCTTTGATGTGTTTGGTACAAACTGACGTGTTTTTAATGTTGTACGATTTATTTATGAAAAACGTGCAAATCACCAAGAAGGCCGCCAAATTTAAAATGGTTGACTTCCTGTTGAGTTGACAACATGGTCCCAATAGACCATTTTTTTTTCATCTTGGGCTGTGACACGTTTTCATCAAATTTGGTGAAATTTGGTGCAACTTAGTTTCAGCATTGTCCAACCGGGGGCGCTACTGAGCGATTTTACTTTTATTTTCCTTATTTTTATAAAAACTTTCATAAGAAAAATTGGATGTGTGCCAATTTCTGTCTGTTTTCACCAATGTTTCCATGACTTCTCTAGGGGGCCCCCTGATGGTCAAGCAGATGCTTAGTTCTCTGTTGGTTATGTCTGGACTCAAAAATCTGATAAAATAACTTGGAATTAAAATGTGCGGACAGTCCGTTTTAACAGATACAAGTCTGAACTTAAACTAAAAAGACGTCTTTGATGGTCCACTGCTTTTTCTCCCCCCTCTCACGCTCAGGATGAGCGACGGCTTACAAATGTATGAGCAACTCCGGGATGACACATACAAGCCCTTTTATTTCAAGCATGCGAGAAACCCGAGGGCCACAGCGGAGTGAAAACTAACCTCAAACACGCCGGTGCCGTGTTCTCTCCTCTGCTTCAGGAGCAGATGTGAAAGGTTGAACATCTCAAATGTCAATACTGCGTCTGAATTTAGTCTCCTCGCTCACGGGTCACACACTAATACACTGCGGCAGAATTCTGAGCATGTTTGAGATTATTCGCGCCTGTGTCGACTACACCAGATACCTCCTCGCCTCTGAATCCCTGAATCGTATTCACCCTCACAGCCCTCCACCTTCAAATGGACGCCCCGCGGGCTGTAGGTTTATATTTTCTACTGTCAGACTTTGCCTAAGGTTACTGTTTTACCATCAGTCTTAGAGGATCCTACACCGCAGACCTTGTTGTTCTTTGTCACAGCATGATCGCAGAATACACTATGGATGTCTCACACACATTCTTCTCTCAGGTCGGTTTTTTTCTTTCTTTCTTTTCTCTTTGGGGCCGTCCACCCCTATCCAATAACTTGCTGGGTTTTTTTGTGGAGCTCAAACAACCTGAGACTGAACGCCTCGAGCACAAACTCTTCTGGAGTCAGGCCAGAGAGAAGGTGAGGCACGGACAGAGAAGAGGAGGAAGAGGAGGAGGAGGAGGAGGAGGAGACAGAGAAGCAAAGCGATGAAGACAGAGGGAGTTGGAGGGAGAACAAGAAATACTATGTACTGGCTTTATGGTCCATTCCTCTTTAGAGGAGCGACTGGGAGTGAACACGTTCTGCCTCTCAGTCCAGGTTTGCTCTGCTCCCTGGTGCAGAAAAATAGGAGCTTCAGCAGGGTTTGAAATGGAGTTAAACAAGTTGTTCTCCAGTGTATATAAGGGTATTTGCTTATGGTATTTTGCAGATCCAGGTGCAAATCCTCACAGTTTCTATTATGTTATACAGTAACGCGATGCGATACGCGACACATGGTTCACGATACCAATAATATCACGCCACAGCGATTCTGTGATAATCAATGTATTGCGAGACAGTTAAAAAGTTATAAGTGCAGGATTTCTCTGTTTATTCACAACATAGAGAACAAAGTGCATAAACATGGATGGAGCATCTCTCAACGTAGCGTTCTCCACCTTTATCCCGCTGTAAACGCCCTCATCTTCAGCAAGGTAAATTCCACCCAAGTTTCACTTATTCAGCAGAGTAGCGCCACTATGAGGAGACATGAAGTAGTGACTTGCGGCGAGTGAAACTGGCAGAGACTGCCTTCATTTGTCAATTAAAATATCGATACTATTGATCATTGTATTGCGCGAGGAAGGGGCGAAGACGTATATATATCACCAAATCAATATGGTGACCCACATCTGTTATACGTGTTGTGATATAAATTGGCCAATCTACTGCCTCTCTGGTCAAACACCAGCTACTGCATGCACATTTGGATTAGTTAGCAGCGGATTTACCCCCTTTTTCTGTACTTGGCTCAGAAAGACAATGGCAGAAATTTGAATGCACACACTCCAATCTAATCTTTTTTTTTTCCATGTTTTATTTGTATAAAAATGGTTTGAAAACTCTTGTCCTTACATTGCATTATAAAATTTCATATTTTTACCTTTTTTAATTATATTTTAAGTAGTTTTCCTGTTTTATTGTACATACATAAGAGTATTATTCATACTATTTGTCACAGAATTTAAATTGTTTTTGGATTAGGGTGTAAGTGTATTTTCCATTTCTTATGGGGAAAATCTAACACATCTATTAATGAGCATTTTGATTCTAATCATTTTTAATGGTCCATCGGGTTTTGAATGTGTGAATATTGAATTGTCGCTAGAAAAATATTGACAATCAATTTGCAATTGCAATAACTGTCCGAAATAATCACAATTTGACATAGTTCCCGCTCTGCTGAACAGCCAGCAATCCATAGATATATGGAATATGACTGGCTTCATGCGTCCTATATGTTTGAAAATGACACAAAGGCCGACCGTCTCTGAGCTCGGTCAGTGGCCACTTTATTAGGTACACCTGTGTTTTCTAAAGCGGAGATCAGGTGATGATCCTTCTCCCTTCTTCTGGTCTTGATGAGGAGAGTATGAACTGAGTAATTAAGATAACTTCACATAGCAAGAGCTGGAACGTGGGCAATATTATTTATGAAACAGATTATTCATTCTTGGTGAGCTTAGGATAAGATCTGACAACATTTTTTTGATATAGAAGAAAAAGATTCAGGTTGTCTGAGCTTTAGCAGTATGAAAGGATGGTAGATTCAACCTACAGGACAACAAAAAGCAAATAGGAATGTTTGTGCGATGCTCAAATACTGTCCTCACTCACGCTGTGACAAAAAAAAAAAAACGAGTGCACGAGCAACAACTTCTGAGGACGAGGCCACAAACACGAGCGCCAGGCAACCCGAGGCAGCGTCTGACAAAAGAAAAACAAATCCACGGGGAGTCTCTGTGTGGAGCTGCAGGGAAGTCAGGACACATACAAGGAAAAAATTCAATTATAATAACAATCATGTGGGTTAACTTTGTTCACTGGTGTAAAGGCCGTTTCAGTCGAAATTCAAACCAGGGAGGATGTTTGCACAACAAAGCGACTATAGAGAATTCTATTATTTTTGATGCTGTATTCGTGTCAAAAGAAGATGCAGAACTGTTTCACTTGATTATTTTTATTAACTAGTATCATTGGGACCATAGTGGTTGAGTGGTAGGGTGAGTTGTCTTTAAATTAGAAGTTTAAGGGTTCAATTCCTGGCTCTCACACCCCTCCATGTATGTCGGGATGTGTGATGTGGAGTCAATGATGAGTTCTGTCAGAGTACAGCAAATGTAGACCACACCCTGAAAGCTTCACGTAAAGGAAACGACATTTCCTCCTGAAGGCATACTTCCTGTTCCTGTTGACAGCAGGTGGCGCAATTGCTGGCTTTGCAGGTTATCGTTGTGGCTCGATTGGCCCTAAAAAGAAGATGGACTAAGAACAGAGACGGGGTGGACAAACATACTTTTGGACACGACTACAGTTATAGCCTGCTGTGTGGCTAGTGGTAACACAAAAAGTGAAAATGTGTTTTGAACCAAAATTCCTGCAAAATGCAATGGTTCGCCCTAAAAGTCCAAGTTTTCGAGAACGGCAAGGCCCTTAAATGTGCACTCAAAGAATGAGTGAAAATTGAAAAGTCAGAGCGTTTACAAGAGTGTGTCATGAGCTTTAACCTCAACCTAAAGCCTTATTCGGAAGGGATTAGTTTTACATGAAGAGAAGAAGGTAAAGTAATTATTACTTCACAGTGATTTTTTGAGTCCCGTCTGGATTTACCATGTCAGTAATTATTAGTGGACGATGTCAGTACAGATTACGGGCGAGTTTTATCGCGGGTAAAAGTGACCCCCGGTAATACTTAAATGTCCTGTGCGAATAGATGTGCAGTAAATTACGCGTGTAAGTACTTTTCCGCAGATGAACAAATCTGTGGCAAATCTCGGGGATTTTCGGCAAACGACAAACACCATTCCCAAAAAAATTAGGATGAAACCACTCAGGACTTCTGAGTGATGTTAGGTAAGAGCCTAAAGTTATCGGATTATGTTCTCCAACTGTCTCTTAAACTGACGTTCTACCCAAACCGAAAATAAACACAACATCTCCTCGGTCCAGTTTTGCGTTTTAGCCATTAGCTTTTGTCGCATAGATCGATTGACCCCTCCCACTTTACTGAGATTTCTTTGGCCATTAATATGACAGATGTCCCGTGGTAAAAATGAGATTAAAAACTAGTCCTTTCCGGAATGGTGCTTTAGAGAAAACCTATGTTTCATATCTGGTGCGACGGCGGGGGCTCAGTGCTAGAGCAAGTTGTCTTTCAACGTGAAGGCCGACATGTCCTGGTGGAAAAACTTAACCTCACTTGCTCCTGAAATCTGACAACCTTACTCCCCACCGACCTCTGCGGCATATAAATTCATTGTTTATAAGTTGTATTATTCCTCTACACAAATAAAACATTTAAAGAGTCTTCAAGGTTATATCAAAGATTGCATAAAAATAAAACATTTTCAGGGTATGAAATCCATAGTTCTCCTTTTGCTTCTTCTTTTTTTTTTATCCTTTTCTTTGCTCCAAGTTGTTTTTATATGTATTTACTGACATTTTTTTTATCTTGCCTGTTGGGTTACTGGTGATATCAGAGAGAGAGTGATGCTTTAAACCCTGCGACGCTCGATCTAAATACGATCACATCAGCAAACACCTCACTCTCCTCCACGGTTTGTAGCCTCTGATAGGACGTGCAGTTGCTCACAGACTGAATATGAAAGTCAGAGGCCAGTTTAAGATTTGACGCTACGGAAAATACAAAGTCTGTGCCTGTGAGTGTTGTTCAAGCGTCACTTTTTTTCCCCTCTTTGACCTCAGATAAGGTGAAGAAGTTCAACAACACTGCAGGTTCGAGAATGTATATTCTGTCGGTGGTCGTCAATTAGATTTATAAGAGCGTTATTGGAGAAGAACAACATATCCTTCACCAGCACTGGCAACGAATAGTTCTAATTAAGAATTAAGACGGAGGAATTATTTCATTGATGTGATTGGCAGCCGTTCATTAACACAAACCATGCGTTCATTTCATCTGCACAGGAAGCATCTCATCTTTCTTTCTGTCGACGCACAGCGGCGGCTGATTAATTCCGGTAAGTGATCACAGCAGGCAGCCGTGCGGTCGAGCCAAGGCTCGGGACCGCTGTGACAAACTGCGTCTCGACCTCGTACCCCTGCCTGCAATTACACCTCATCACGCAACACATTCACTTAGCCTGATTAAAGAGCGACAAAGACGGTTTGTGGCGCGGCGCGGCTCGAATTTCGTAAGCCGAAACTCAAGCTGAAGGGTTTTTTATAGACTTGTAGCGTCGGCTAATCCTCGTCTTCCTCCGAAAACTGGATTACATGAACAAAACTTCAAGTCAGTGCTTCTAAATGTGTGGTGATTAATAGTATGCTGTGGTTTTACACACTCAAATAACAAAGAATCCCCGTGGTGCAGACTAAGCAGGAAGCTGCCAACACCGAAAACAAATAATTGTCCAGAGGTTTCAGTCGGAAATGTGTTTGTTTTTCCATCCGATTCCAACTGTTTGCTCCAAATCCTGTCAAGGTGATGAACAAATTAAGATCTTTTATAGAATAAAAATGTTTCTTCAGGCTGGCGCCGTAATGACGTGATGGAGACAAACCTCTGGCTGCAGCCCTGTGAGGTGGTGAGAGTGATGGTTTCCCCCGCTTCCCCTGCCGTCAGCCACTCGTAAATCAAATAATTACACTGCGGTTCTTGAGGGAAGATAAGTTTTCCCATTAAGCAGCTCTCTCATTAACCCTCTTCCAAAAAAAAGTGCAAATGACTAACTTGAGGGAGCGGCGCAGCGACTTCCTTATCGCGCCACCTATTCAGATGGAACGTGTGCAGGTGTGTGTGTGTGGATTTACACGCGTCACATGATTTCGTTTTTTTGTTATCAATATTTTATGATGTACAACATCAATTAACCTTGAACGCAGACAAATGCTCCCCGGTGACCGTCAAGTCCAGCGCTGAACACTGAGCCGCTGTGATTGACGGCAGTTTAACTGCTGTGTTTTAAGGGAAGAGTTTGACTCTTTATTCTGGAGAAAAACACAAACGTCAGTCATTTCTGAAAGTGTCTGTGAACCAGCCTGAAGTGGACCGGGTCTGCCTTTTGTTCCCAACTTAAAGGTGACATAGAATGCTTGTATCACACATATATGTTAGTTATGGAGGTCTACTTACATATATGAACTTGTTTTCATGGTTAAAAACCTCCTAATCGCTGCAAACGAGCCGATCAAAATATCTCCTCACTGACGCTCTCGTCAGCCGCGCTGTTTCAGACCAAAACCACACCCCTAGAATGTGGACTGTGTTGTGATTGGCCAGCCAACGAGAGCTTTCCCACTGTCCTGTGATTGGCCAGGTACCTGGAAGTGACGTAATAGATAGGCCAGCTCTCAGATACACAGCTCCCCCTCTGGCACGGTGGATGCTCTGCATCTCAGCAGCTACAACGAGAGTAGTTCTTCTTCTTCTGCGGTTGAATGTACGCAACCGGATGTGCCCGGACTAGTGCCCGCACCAGGAGGCGCTACGGTGGTGAGAGGAGTGGTGAGGATTTCTGATGACGACATCAAATTAAGGAAGTGCCGATCCACTTCGCAGAGCCCAGGAAAACAATACAACACTATTTTCTCAGCAGTGGCTGAACTGTTTGTTCTGAAACTTTAGGGTTTCATAAACGAGGTAATGACGCAGATAAACGCACACAAACGCAGCGTTAATTGGAGCTTCCGGTCTATGTGGGCTTTAATCTCAAATATTGGAACCAATCTAGGTAGGTTTTTTCATTATTAAAACAAGATTTTTCAGCCTCTTAAATGTGTATATTTTCTGGTTTCTTTTCTACACGGAAACAAAGAAGTCATTAAAAGTGAATCATTTTGGTTTGTGGACAAAAACAAGACATTCGAGGACATCATCGTCACCAAGTTTGAATAACACTGATCGACATTTTTCAACATTTTCTGACATTTTATGGACCGAGCGATTACTCAATTATGGAAATAATCATTACTTGTGAGTTTTTCCAACAATCAATGTTAGCTGGACTGAGACAGAGCTGCATGTAGACGGTGTTTTAAAAGTGTGTGCTGTGCATCTCATGATTATCTCTGTAAATATTGGATTGGGACTCTGTACTCAATAATAAAACTATTGCAACGGGACTGAGGGCAAAAACAGGTGATCAGAACATCCCTAATAATAATGTGCAGCGCTCATTAGCAGTGTTTTTAATTGCATTCCTATAAAGCCATCGTTAGCGTAGCGTGTCTTTAAGGCCAGTTCACCGAGCAAAACCTCACTCTTGTGGCATATTTAACTAACGTGATATTAAAATGAGACGCGGCTGTAAAATCCCAACGTTACGGTTCTTAATCTTTCATTCTCATCATTTGGAAAGACATCCATATGCAGCCAGAAGGAACAAAGCACATGAAGTGGACGCTTGTAGGTCTGTAACTCCTCAATTTCAAAGATAAATATCACACTGGGACAAAAGCCGCCCTCGCTGTCCGTCTCTGTCCCAGCCATCACAGGGACGTCAAAGAGGACAGGACAGGCGAGCGCCTGTGATCACACCACACCGCACCGCTCCGATTGATCACAGATGCATCATGGGACGGACGGTAAGAGCAAGTGAGGACAGTCAAGTGTCTTTGTCCGCCGTCAGCCACGGAGCTGAGGGAGGCCGCCGAGTTCACCGCGTCCAACAGAAGGTGAAATATCACAACTTTTGAATTGTGTCCTTTTGGTTATTTTATTTAATTTTGCAAAAACTAACTTTATGTTTATACATTTTTAATGATTATTTTAGTTCAAAGCCATTTTAAGGCAAAAAGTTGAAAATGTAACAGGATATGTTTCCAAGTTACATAGAAGTAAAAATATGATATAACTATCAGGATTTTGTTTGATACTGGGATTTACAACACTGGGATCTGATTTAGTTTAGCCAAAAATAAATGGTTGTTAGTTATAAGCCATTTTAAGGCAAAAATCTAGTCTTCCTGTGACACTTTTGATTTTAAGTTTCCAAGTAAAATTTGTCTGAGTCAAACAGTCAAAATTTCGACATATTCCAGAACAAGGATTTGATTTGATTTTCATGCTTTACAAAAATACCTTTAGTTTTTGTCAACTCTATTTACATTTAGGCCTTATTTATTATCTAATTATTATTATTTTTAAGCCAATTTAAAGTTAAAAGTTTTTGGTTCTTAATCTTTAAAAGTATAACTTCAGTTGTAGTCATCCGTCAGTTTTACACCTAAACAATAACAATGTAGTTTTCCAGTGTAGTAGAATTTTAACCTGACACATGTCAGATTTCTTTACTATTGTATCAGTAAAATATGATTAACTCTCAGGATATAGTTTGATAAAATATACGTGCACTTGTGCTTTTAGACAATGTCAGTCAATGTTGGAATCAAATTGGGATTTGATTCGTTTTTGTAAAAATTTTATTTAGTTTTAGGCATCTTTTAGAATTATTAGTTAGTTATAAGACCAAAAAAAGGAAATTTGACATGACCCATTCAATTAAGAAAATTAAGTATTTTCCAAGTAAAATTTGTCCAAAACAAACCGTTAAAAGTCTAAAAGATTTTGGTTTTTATTTGTCATCGGTCATGATAACAGTTGTAACAGGTAACCATTTAACTGTGAGGATTCAGTTTGACAAAAGCAGCTGAATCTTGTGTGATATTGATATGAAGTTCCTTTGAAGCATTAAAAAAACAAGATTCTTCAAATTGATTCCAATGCAAAGACACATACAGCCAAGTTCTGAAATGAGCTGTAACTGAACCATGTTCCTCTTCACTGCATTACAGTAGTCAAGTTGGCATCCAATAAAGACGTGTACTATTGTGTTTGCCTCGGAAAGACACACTCTGGCAATGATTTTCATATAATAAAACGCTTTCTTTGTCATCTTTCGAACATGAACTTCAAAGTCAAGATCTGAAACTAAAATAGCACCATGTTCTTTTCATGTGTTTGACAGGATTTTGGTGCCAGTGCTTTCATTTTATCATCAAATTTCTCTTTGAGCTTCAGGACCAATAACTAAAACCCCATGTTTGATCTGTTTTAGCACAATGATGATGAGGAAGAGAGGATATTTGGAATTGCTGGCAGGAACGTTATTATCTTTTGAAAGAAAGCCGCGTTAGCGGAGCAGCTGTTGGCTCAAACTTCATATTTAATATGATATGACTTTGGTTCCTAGACAAAATATCTACATTTCCGGGCTGTGTTTTCATTTTCTTGATCATAATCGTTTGTATCAATATGACAACGGAGCAGCTTGATCTAAAAGTGAGGGTCTGGTGCAGTAAATAGAACACGAAACCCACCAGATTTGTCATGATCTATGGAGAACAGGTTTGATTAATAGGGTCCCACAACTGCATTTCAGTGAGTCAGCAAAGGTTCCAGAGGGAGAGAGAGAAGATATTCTTGGTCAGAGGAAATGAACTGAGGAGCAGCTATGGGAAGTGATATTTCTTAAAGCCTTTCCAATAACTCTGAATTCATGTTGACCTTTACTGGTCAGGGAACGACTACAAAAGGTCTGCTGAATGTTCCCAAGGATTAAGCACAAAGTCATTAAAACGGCCGCGCTGGCAGACGCACTGGACACAAACCGGACTGAGAGCCAAATGTTATACAGCGCCTCACGGAGTGTGAAAGGGAGTGAAATGAGAAGGAGCCAGAAAACAAGGAATAAGAAACTTGTTATTAGTTATTAGTCTTGATGACATTATTATTATACCATGATATTCCTTTAACAGTTTACTAAATGAGTTTATTTAAATACAGTGAGGCTCAACTGCGAGAAGAAAATGATGATGTTGGTCATTTGAAAGGCAAAATTTGGATCAAATTATCCCAGAATTGAGTCCAGACATTTTCTCTGGACGTTGCCATTTGGTTCAGTTCACTAGGTCGTGCAATTATTTCCAAACTTTGACAACCAATGCATAGTATCCTAGTCCTTGGTCAAAGGAGACAACAAAGAAGACGATAATGTGAGGACAATGTGCCAATACCCTCATGTCCTCAAAGAATAGAAAGAAAAGAAAAAATCAGGGGGTGACGGTGGGTCAGTGGTAGAGTGAGTTGTCTTCCAACTGGAAGGTTTTATGTAGGCTTGATTCCCTGCTCAGCTAGTCTGGGGTTAAGACACATATCCCCAGACTGAACACAGCATAGAGCTGCTTTAAATGGCCATCAAGACTAGAAAAAGTATAAATATAATATAAATGCAGACTATTTACTTTAACTCACTGACACGGAAGCTCAATTTTAGCATGAATGGAGCTGTAGCAAGTTGAAAAGCGGGGGGGGATACAGAGATGAACAACTATTCACTCTCACACCTACGATCAACTTTAGAGTGTCCAATTTACCTAATCCCCATATTGCATGTGGTATGTTTTTGGACTGTGGGAGGACCCAGAGAAACCCCACGCACACAGAGGGAGAACATGCAAACTCCATGCAGAAAGGCCCTTGTTCCAACCGGGACTCAAACCCCGGTCTTCTTGCTGCAAAAACAACAGCGCTAACCATGAGCTAACCGTGTGGCCCCCTTAAGCAATGTGCTGTTCGATATTAAAGCCCACATAGACCGGAAGCTCCAATTAACGCTGCGTTTGTGTGTGCATCTGGGTCATTACCTCGTTCATGAAACCCTAAAGTTTCAGAACAAACAGTTCAGCCACTGCTGAGAAAATAGTGTTGTATTATTTTCCTGGGCTCTGCGAAGCGGATCGGCACTTCCTTAATTTGATGTTGTCATCAAAAATCCTTACCACTCCTCTCACCACCGTAGCGCCTCCTGGTCCGGGCACTAGTCCGGGCACATCCGGTTGCGTACATTCAACCGCTGAAGAAGAAGAAGAACTACTCTCGTAGCTGCTGAGATGCAGAGCATCCACCGTGCCAGAGGGGGAGCTGTGTATCTGAGAGCTGGCCTATCTATTACGTCACTTCCAGGTACCTGGCCAATCACAGGACAGTGAGAAAGCTCTCGTTGGCTGGCCAATCACAACACAGTCCACATTCTAGGGGTGTGGTTTTGGTCTGAAACAGCGCGGCTGACGAGAGCGTCAGTGAGGAGATATTTTGATCGGCTCGTTTGCAGCAATTAGGAGGTTTTTAACCATGAAAACAAGTTCATATATGTAAGTAGACCTCCATAACTAACATATATGTGTGATACAAGCATTCTATGTCACCTTTAAGGGCCGGATTGTACTTTCTGTATATGTGTGTGTGACATAAACTTCATCATCCGTCGGTCCTGGTGGAACTAACGTGGACAAATCCGTGAACACCTCCAGTTATGATTCCGGTACCAGGAATCACAAATGAGAAAAAACTCCAGGTGAGAAACTGCCCATACTGGAATGGAATGAGACACGCGTGGATCCCTAAACTAAACACGGACCCGTTGTCCGAGTATGAATGGAACCACGCGCGTGGAAATGCAATTTGGCTCCGTGCAAACACATTACGCGGTACGTATAATCCAGCCCTAAAGCGCAGCCCGAGGATTGCTCATTATACTCGACACAAAAACTGCCCAATCACAATTATGCAGCTTTCACCAAACTATTGAACACATTTACATTTCAAATTGGTGCTCGACGGCGCTGCCAAATGTTGATGAAACACACAGCCAAGATAATTCTGCTTACACTGAGGGACGTTCGCCAGCTTCCTCCCCTCCACCTCCGCCGAGCATGAGCCGCACATTTATCTGTGCAAAGTTTTTCAGCTTCTGCTTCGCCGCTGTGAGACGACGTGTTTGCTCTTATCATCTTCTTATGTGCGTACGCTTTTTTTCTTCCCCCCCCCTCCGTCTGCAATAGTCAGTTCTCGTTCGGTGCATATTTAGAATTTTACTAGATTGATTCATTTCCCTGCTGATGATTGCACACAGCTGTAGATTACATGTTTTTGTTTTTTTTGTCCAGAGCAAACTATGGAAATGAAGCACAAATTGGGCATAAAATAAAAGCGTGGCGGACACTGCTGGAAACGTGGCGAGAACAAATGCAATTTGAGACATTTTCATGCTCTCTGTGTTAAACCTTAGGCATCACTTCTGCTCTTAGCAGGAGTTTCTACCCTGTGTTAAAATGGTTGTTTTATGAAGCATAAAAATAGCCATTTTATTCCAAGGCAAATAAGTTGCATTTCCATTATAAGCTTTTATCATCTGGCATGTTGTTGGGTTTTCTGTGAAGTTTCATTTTTCTCTATAAATTGAGGACAAGGGGCCATTAATCCAAACTGAACGTGTCAAGATAATGCCGAGCTTTGTTGGATCGTGCATTTCCTTTTCCTTAAAGCAGAACCTTTTACGGTTACGTCTATTATTTCTTGCCCCACATTACTTTAAATGTATACTGTAAATCAAGCTTGCGGCAGCTTTCGCAGTCACAGTTGACTTCATGTGGGACAAGAACATTGAACTGAACCAACAGTTTATGACTTTAAGACTGGCTTTTTCGGTTAAATTGAAGATATTTCATCTCTCATCTTCGAGGCTTCTTCAGTTCAGACTGACTGGTGGGAAACCCTGGGTATATTTAGCCTCTTTAGGGAGGATATTTTCATCGATCTTCCATGAGTGATGGGTCACGACCAAGAGTTAGGTCAAGAGCTCAGTCATCTGGGAACTAGAGTCGCTGCTACTGCCAAGGTAAGGATGCCATCGGGGGGCATCTCCCTCAGGAGGTGTTCCTGGCGCGTCCAACTGGGAGGAGACCTCGGGGCAGACTAAGGACCAGGTGGAGAGATTATATCTCCTCACTGGCCTGGGAGCGACTGGGGATCCCCTCCAGTCAAAGTTGTACGATGTGGCCAGGGAACGGGAGCATCTGGGGCTTGTGAGAGAAAAACCTTAGCAGCTTACATTCCTAAGCACAAACCTAAACAGCTCAGGACAGTGGCATCATTTGTCATTTGTCCACAGAATGTGCCTCTTCATATTTTCGAACCTGACCGGGACAGAGGACTGATAACTCAACTATGCAGTCCTCCCGAAGGTCAGCTCTATGTATCACCGTTAACATCTTCTTGTTCGTGTTCGACATCGTCTCAGTTCTCCTCAGATCTGAGCTGCTTCCAATAAAGCTTTTCAACTTAACTCATCTCTGACGCCAGAAACTCCATCCTTGGCCGACTCGCCTGATAATCTGATAATTATCGCCTGATAATAATCTCGCCTGCTAGACCCGATACCCCCCGAAACCCAGCGGTGGACCTTGGATGGATGGGAACCTGTCTTGAGAGTCGTTAAATTGGAGCAGAACTGTGCACGTCTCGTCGCTTTTTCACCTTTGTCCTCCACAGAGCGCCCCCTACATTTTTGCGGTCCATCTTTTTACGACACCAACGTAGTGGAGACAGCCCCCAATCTCTCCACAACAAGACATTTAACCGTCACAGTGACTCTGAAGCTGCTAAATTAGGGTTAAAAACACTGCATAGTTAGTTTCCCCAGGAACTGAAACTATAGTTACAGGAGAAAGAAAAGAAAGCATTTACAATTATTCAATTGTAGGTATTCCTACAATTCCTAAGTTCCTCTTTTTCATATCTGTGAGGTGAAGTGTCGGTCAGGACTAGAGTCACTCTGGATGTCAGTATAAAAAGACAAAAAAAAAGGTACAAAGAGCACATTGGAGACGAGCAGAGTTCACTACAAAAAGAATGAGGGAGGTAAACCCAAGTTGGCACTGGCACCAAACTGAACATGAACTGTAGAACACTTTCTTCTTTTTACACGGTAAAACAATTCCTCCTTGCAGGTGGATTCTTGGCTTGTTTTTGTACTGTTGTTTTTTTTTTCCTCCTAAAAATACACTCCTCTGCCCTGAAACAATAGTATCACATGTTTTCACAGATGTTCAGAAATAAGAGCAAGTACCTGTACTGGCATGTTCTTGGCACATTCATTCTCCATTGTTTCTTAGATTTAACAGAAAAAATAGTTATTATTCCAAACCCTATTATGCAGACACTCAGTCTAATCACACCATTTCTGATAAAACACTTCATTTATGTTCAATATAGTCTTCCTGTAGTTGTAGTCTTCATGCAGCTACTAAAAACAGCTTTAACAACACAGCGTTTATGTTTTTCATGTATTCAGATTCAGCCCGAGACACTAAAATTACAGTAAAGGTGGTGGTTTAATGTAACATTGCTACTAAAGTGATAAAACTGTTAACTATTTCTGCTAGCAACCATACTCAAAAATAGACGTGGGCCTGTGCAGTGTGAACCGGGCCTTATACTGTCACACATGCACTGTATTTTTAGCAGTAACCCATAGAAACACCAAACTTTGTTAAGTTATCCAATGTACCGGAGAGTCAAACGCACACCTTGTGAAGGTCGACGTTTGTCTCCGTCTGTCTGTACCAGACACTCCGGTTGGCTTATGTTTATTTTATTTTTTTAAAGGATATTTGTGGCTGTGCTCACTCTTACAGTGAGGTTGTCGGTAAAAACACAATGGCTTTTCTCGCATTGTTAGTAAAGGCGTCCCATGTACACACATCCGAACGGCTCACAGACTAAAAGAAAGAACAATGAATCTCAGATCACAATACACAAAGAAAAACTGCCTTCCTCTTCTCATATTCATCAAATATTAGGTACCTGCTGGCCACAATATAACATTAAATACACTGTATAGACGTAGCCCTCAAGTGTCAAACCACACACTCGGATTTAAGAAGAACGGCAACAGAGAATGGAGAAGTCTGATTTGCCCTTTTCAAGAATGTCACTAGCAATCCTCTGCCATGACCCCGACTTAGAGAAATCCCCGCGCTGGGATTTGTTACCTTGGATACACTCAAGCACACATTTAAGATCCACTACCTGCTGTAATCCACGCTACAGTCGCTGAGCTGTGTTGACTCTACTGATTATATTGTGACAGAACGCGGGCAAACGGCCGTCGTTCAAGCTGCAGTACAAACATCCATTACTGTGTTTATGTTTGCGTCGTCATGTTGCCGCACAGGATGTAATGAAGCCGATGTTTTTAAATTCATTTACTTGCATTTTCAACGTCACAGACGGACCAACAGTAGTGTGGATCGTGAGCCACAGAAAAAAGACAATGTTTGAATGTATTATGAGCGTCATTCCACATGATAAACTGCAGCTTAGCAATACTTCTGCTCAGCTAATTGTGTACGGTGAAGTAGCAACGCTTTTCACTGCAGGAAGTAGAAATATTACTATATAACGTAACATATCAATACTTTTAATAATACATTTTGTGTAAGAATTGCAATAACCGTTTTTCTTTTTTCCATTTCCATTAGGAATAGTACCAATACAACCAGACCCAAACTGATCCATTCTTTGGCATCATTCCTTATATATAAGTGTAAAATTGGATTGGTATAATCAGGGTGGAGCTAAGCCGGCTTCGCCCATGACAGTCAGCTGAGAAATACTCATGTGACTGGTGTAAATATCCCATGAAAGTCGACACAGTCACAAATCGAGCTGCTTGATGCCCTCCAACAGTACAGTGCCACGCCATCTATCTTGCTGACATAGCCATTGGGCACAGACAGCATCCCGTCTACCCACTACCAAGGGCAAGCCCATGGCCAAAAGGAACGGCTTGTAACCAGAAGGTCACTGGTTCAATCCCAGGATGGGCTTGTGTGTAATAATCAAATCAAATCACACCATGATGGAAACACAGCATAAATAGTAGAGGTAGGAGACAGATAGCAGGTAGCGAGAGGCACTGACAGCACATAGACTATAGCTTCGTAGCTAACCCTGGCTACACCATTGATCCAAACAGTAATGTTGAAAGGAGACCTGCTAATGAGAGGAGCAGCTGCACTTCGTGGTGAGGCACTCAACCAAAACCACTGCATACACCAGCGGTCTCAAGCTCAAACGACCTGGGGGCCACTGAGCATCTAGTCTGGTCAGTAGGGGCCGGTCAAGTAAAAAAAGGAAAGTCGGTAGATGTGGGCAATGTGAGCTTAAAATGATATCACTATTCTCCATCACGATTCCGCAATGACAATATCTGAATTTCAAAATAAAAGTGTTTGTGACACAGCTGCTGCTGTTCCGTGGAACACACAGCTCCAAGTTTCCTGAATGCAGTCTGAATGAGTTACGAGATAAAACATAGCTATTTAGACTGATAACAGATAATTTACTGATGTACCTGCAGAAGGTAGGAGCTGTTTGTGTGGTTGAGTGAGTTCATGTCTGAAAAAGAGCAAGGAAAGATGGTATTTTGGTGATAGAAGTCTTACAGTGGAGCCGGAGAGTCTTGATTTTGATTTTGATTTTCCTAATATATTTTTTTAAAACTGCTATGTTGCTGCGATCAAAGAGGTCACACTGGTGTATATTCAGTAAATCACATGGGCTCTTCTTTGTCCGTCTCCTCCTCTGAGAATCCCGCCCCCCTCATGGCTGATGCCTCTCATAGTCAATGACTCCATCAAAGACCTGACAAAACACAGACAGGCCACTCTCCATCACTCTGTGTTGCGGCCAAATAAGCTCTAGATCTGTTTGTTCAAGGCCAAGAGTCTCCACGGGCAGCGAAGGGACACAAGAGCCGGCCTGTCCCCACAAACAAATGGATCGTAACACACTCCATTTTCTTGTCTTCTTTTTTTTTTTTTTGTATTATTGAGATTCTTTACATAGGAGACAACCATCAATCAAGATAAATGCCACATATATTTTCTATAAACCTGTCAGCCTCCCAGTCGAGACTAGTCAAGATGCAGTCGAGCACTAAGATTTCCATTTTAATGATTTCTGAAGAATGTGGTCCGAAGAAGAAAAAAAAAATGGACTGTGAAATTGACCAAATACAACACGTTTGCTATAAAAGCTCTCAGAGATATTTGGCTAGAGACATTTTTTAGTTAAGTTTGTCCAGAGCAGTACAGTAAATGGTATAATATAACTTTGACACAGGAGCCTGCTAATTGCTTCTCACTTTCTCCAGTCACATCAACTTTTTTGAATTATGTGATGTGTCTGAGCAGTGAGATTTCACACAATTGCCAGTCATTCAAGTTTTAGTATTTGAACTGGAGCAGAACAAAATCTCTTCCTGGTTTTCAATAAGTCAGCCCAAATATTTAAGGTAAGATGCAGAGCTGTTCTACAGTGGGGATCCGCAGACGTTACCGAGATTATAGAAATCAGGAGAGACTGTGCACAGAAGGATGGATGCAGCAGCACTCTACATATGACAGTTACACTTAAATGCCTTTTTCCTTTATAAAACTTTGTTGAATACTTCAGGGTTAACGGCGAAAACTACTAAAACAACTACTGCAAAGGGGACAAGAGTTGCAAATATCACGATAGCTATAAACTCTACGTACAGCGTGTCAGTTGCATTATTTGTATTGGAACTATGTTAACTGTATTGTCCCCATTTAAATAAAATTCTATTCTATTCTAAAGACAACGATTGCGATCGACATCGACATGTTTTAATCACTAACGTTCCCTAATAAAGTCCAAGTTCTGAGCGACAACTTTAGCAGAAGCTCAGTGCATATAGTCAATTGTGTGCTAAGATGGTTGCACCATTGCTGGCTAGCTGTTGGTTAGCTTTAGCATTAGCCTCTGGTGACTCGTCGCCAGTTGTGTTTACTTTTAAAGAAGAATTTGCATTTTATTAATCCCCTTAGGGAAAGTATTCCTCTGCATTTGAACCATCCCAGAATTAGGTGCAGTGGGCTGCCACACTGACTAGCGCTCGGGGAGCATTGGGGGTTGGGTACCTTGCTCAGGGGTACCCCAGCCCTTTTTTTGGCTGGGTGGGGATTTGAACCGGCGACAAGTCAAGTTCCTTTTCCACTTGGCCACGGGCTGTAAGATCTAAAGCTGCAGGATCCAAGGATCCATCTCTTTGTGATCCATACTTTGGTATTGGAGGAGGGGGCGATGAGACAAGCAGGCGAGAATACAAAAGAATAAACTGCAATTCAAAATGTAAACGATGTAAAGCTATTTTTAGCCCAGAGCCAATTAAATAATGATGTTTTTTTATTTTACCATCTCATTGTCATTAATAATGTGGGTAATTCTCTTGTTTAATTGTTTAAGCAAAACCTACCCTGTAAGGTGATGTGGAAAAGTGTTTCACATTAGCTGTGAACACAACTCAGCTTCCCTCTCTTTATTTTCAGTGAATCATGTGGTTAAAAATACACAGTTCCGTCAGCTGAACCTTTCATGTTAATGTGAAAGGTGAAAATTATTCCTCGTACAACCTTTAATTGGCGAGAATATGGAAGATATTTTCGGCTTCCAAATATTTTCACACACGTCTTCAATGTCAGCATTTTCATCCTGCTCGCAGTGGAGCTCAAACGTCTAAATTCCGGCTTTAAAAATAAAAAAAGAAGATGTCACAGTTCTCACTTTACTCGGATTACCAAGACTGCAGCAAAGCACGGAGAAAGAGCTGATTATCCACTGAGCTGCTCACTGTCTTACATGCAAAATCCGCTAATGTTTACTTACCCAATTACAACAGCCACAACTCCAGGCAGCCACAGTTAAATTGAAAAGTGTGACGTTAATTGCCATTTAAATGGCCTCTTTTGCCTGCATAATTGTTCGCCTGCTTATGTTCTCTTTAACAAGATTGGTAGTTTGGAGAAGGAGAAATGGTTCCACTGTGAGAAGCTGCGAAAAGCCAAAAGGCCACAATTAGTTTCTCAATCAATTTGTCAGGAGGAGGAGGAGGAGGAGGAAGAACAAAAATCAATACTTTGATTATGCGCGAGGACGTCATCCTCTTACACTGAGATCAACGCATCAATGATCTAAAGCTGGAGGATCCAAGGATCCATCTCTTTGTGATCCATACTTTGGTATTGGAGGAGGGGACGATGAGACAAGCAGGCGAGAATACAAAAGAATAAACTGCAATGCGAAAATGTAAACGACGTAGAGTTATTTTTAGCCCAGAGCCAATTAAATAATGATGTTTCTTTTTTTTTTATTTCACCATCTCATTGTCATCAATAACGTGGGTAATTCTCTGTGGCAGCACTTGAAGGTGTCCTGTGGGAGTTAATGTGTTTGGAAAAAAAAGCAAACAAGGGAAAGACAGAGTGGTGGCGTTCCACCTCAAACAACTTCAAGTTCATACAAGAATCAGAGGGGAGTGTGGTCGCAGTGATGGGTTGAAACTGCTGCACATAAACCAACTTAAATCATGTGACCATTCTGGTTCAATGGGCATGAGTGTAATGGTACAAAATGGGAAGCAGATTTTTGTTTGTTTGAAAAAAGGCTTTTCAGGTAAAAATGATCTGCAGCTTCCGGTTCAGACAGTTTGGAGTTACCATCACATTTTGCCTTTCATTCTCATCCTCATTCTTTACTCGTCCACTCCTTAATCCTTCTGGATTGTAATCCACCGTACATCTCCTCCCTCTCTTCCCCTACCTTCTCTAACGCAGTCCAAGACTCTAAAAACGCAGTTAAAAGTTCTTAAAGCAGCTCAAACTTCTCCACCCGTTCATCCTCAGTGTAACCCCCCCTCCTCATCCTCTCATCGCCCTAGCCTCTCGAGGTGAAACCGAGACTGATAGTTTGTGTTCAGGGCGCTTTTCGTTCACAGCTGGTGGCTGAACCTTCAAACGATAAGAACCGATCAGGAAGCAGATGGCGAGGAATTGTGTCATTTTCAAAAAAGAGAGACCTTGCCAAAAAGGCAGTATAACACAATATTCAGTCAAGTTCTCCCTTCACTATTCTTTACAGTAAAGCTCATTCTGTAAATGATGGACCGACATTTGAACTCACGCCAAAAAGGTTCTTCATTTCTTCATGTAGAGACCAAAAATGTAGCCAGTGCACAGCAGAGGTTTCTGGAACTGTAGTATGGATGAAGAGCACAGATCACGTCCAAAGGTGGTAAAGATGCATTCAGGAAGCTTGTGTCTGCATTCACACGCACACAGTTAATGCCACGATGTTAAGACCAGGTCTGAACTGAGCTAATTCTTCAAGGCTTTAAGAGACTCTGGTTTCTCCTTTGGAGTCATGGGATTAAGATGGAGGCTTAAGATGTCGCTTATTTCTCCCAACCTGTTGCTCGAGCTCTGTATGACAATGATCAGCGAACAATAGCGCGGCAAAAAACACCATCCCTGCACCCCTGAATGTGTTATCTGAAATGGAGTCAGTCACTATTGGTGTGAATTATGCGTGTGTGAATGGGACACATTGTCGTGAGAATGGGAAGCAGCAGATAGATAAGTAAGTGAGATGAAAGAGCGGAGCACCTGGCAGGTCCCAGGCTCCGACATCTTTGATCCGCTGAGGCAAACATCAAAGAATCCTTCGGGGGTGGGGGGTGGGGGGGGTTTCTGTGCGGACGCCAGCCTGCGAAGCACTCAACAGTCTAAGCACCAATCTGCGGAGTAAAGTGCAGCTCAACAAGCGGGGAGGATTAGGAAAGATGGTTTTTCGGAGGCCGAAATTACAACAATTGCGCGGCCTCGCTGAAGCCAAAGAAAGTCAGATGTGATCAATCCAGTGATAATAGAAGTGAAATTTCTTTGCAATTACTGTCAGGAGGAGGCGATAGTGGGGACGTAAAATACCCATCATCTGTCTGTGATGTGTTTACACTTTGCTGGAGGCCCTAACAATATACACATATATATATATAATATAATAAATTGGACAAATTCATTATTTTTACTTGGAACGTAATAATCAATATAAAAAAACCACCCACAAACTGATCATTGTCTTTTAATCCTGAGAAAGAACAGGACAACACACTTCAGGGAGGAGGTTGCAGGGATTTGGGATCTCACAGAAACTCGCGTGACTTCAGATTATAAACAGATTTAGAGGCTCGTCAGTTTGTGATGTTTTGTGCTGAGAAACGCAAAAAAACTGTGGATGAAGTCAGGACTTTTCCGTCTTCTGTGTTAGTTGAGTCAAAGTTATGATTCATTTTATACCACATTTTTAGTGGTGATATAAAGTAGCAATAATTGTACAAAATTAGACCATTTGAACGTATTTCCAAATTTCACAAATTCAATCCGATTATAAACGTTTTTTAATGTTTTTTTTTGTATATGTACATTTTTAAAAAGAAAGGCAAAGATTTCATGATAATAAAGATTGTTGTCATTTTATCATACTAATGATCTGCGACAGTCCAAAAGTTATGAAGTGGCCGAGTTGAGCAAGAATATGTATTTTCAGAATAAAATGAACGCAAAATGTTTCAGTATATTTAGTTTATTTAGTGTGTTTTAGTGAGTTTTCTTTCAACTGGGAGGTTGAAAGACAGAAAGTCCAAGATACTTAAGGATATGAAAGATGTGTAGTAGAAAATAGATGTGCAATATGAATATGTGAGTAAATGGGTGAAAGGAAAAACTGTAGTATATATAAAGCAGCTCTGAGCGGTCATCAAGTCTAGAAAAGCAGAATAAAATAACATTTAGCATTTAGATATTTGGACGGAATCAGTCATGTTATTTCTAAACCTCATCCGTTATTTGCTTAATCTGTTTCCATTGCACTTATTCACATTTATATTTTATCAATACACCAAGTTTTCCCTCATTTCCTCAAGCCTAAACCATTTTATGCAATATTTCAAGATTTTTCCATGCAGGTTTATTTCAAATGTGGATAAAAAATAGGTCACTGAAAAACCAGAAATGAGTGACCTGCGAATAATCGCAGCTGCTTCCGTCCATACAGTGGAATAACTTAAAAGGAAAAGTGTTGGTGAAAAACAGCAGGCGACGGATAAAGAAGTTCATCGAGCGCTCGAGACGACGCTGACCGTAAAAAACAGCCCAGCGGGAACAGCTGTAAGTTTTAAAGAGGATATAAAACCAACACGAGGTACAGGAAAGACGACGCTGGTGTTCTTCTTTCTGTAAAACCTAATCATTCACTCACGACATTGTCAAATACAACGAGCAACAGCGCGAGCCAATTATTACACGAAATGAGCAGGTGTTTGTGTGAGACACAGATGTGCGTTATCAAAGGGTTTTTACAGGCACAGTAATGACACACTAAAGCCAGTAAACTGCCAATATGTTTGACGAGACATGTAAGAAAACCACAAAACTAACAAGATTACATTTGAAATGCAAATTGCAGATTGACATAATGGTGCATTCAAGTTGTAGCTAAAAGTGGGAATTACCAGTTCCTAGTCTGAAGTTCTCAGGGATGGGAATCGGTATCAGTCCGATACTGGTCAAAATCACTGGACCGGATATCGGACAGATAGAAATATGAAATCCAAAAATCCTAAACGACATGCTTCACTATGCACAGCCAATAATAATGGAAATAAGTCATGTTTGGAATGTTCATTTCTTCTTTTTGGGAGAACACTATTTGTTACATATTTGAAAAAATGACTCAGCACAAATTAATTTACAGCTTCATAGTTCATAAATAGTTCTAAAATGGCGGTATCGGACACAAAAAAGTGGGATCGTCCTATCGGAAGTCGGAGCATCTTCAAAAACCCAAACAAAGGATTCCAAGATGGCTGCCATTAGCATCAATAGCAAAAACACTTTGCTAATAGACGTTAATTACACGTCTGTCTTATTCATTTCATGGTAAAGAAGTCCTACACGTTGTAATAGCCACTTTTTAACGTTGCTACGCTGTTTGTGTGAGCAAAATACCGTGTAGAGCTTTGCTATCAACTGGTATTGCTATCAATGGCTAACAACAGCTAGCCCCGAGTTACGTTTGCTTCCCCCTCCCCCCGACCTCTCAATGGAATATGTACCAATTTGACACTTGGAAACAGACCTTTTAAAGCAAAATTAACAATAAAACATCCAATATCAATACTTCATTGTTAGCAATGAGCGATTCAACGAGGCCTGATGTGAAGAACGTGCTAAATACTCAGGTTACCGGAAATATCGTGCACACTCAGAAGTGATATTACTCCCAATTCCAACTTCCGACTTCTGCCGAAAAGGAACGCACAGTCCTGAAGAATCCTTAAAAGAAGCTTCTCCTGTGATTATTACCACCGACCGATATCGGACCACAGAACATCACATGTCATTTATTCAGCTTGTTCTGTTCTATAAATTTTGCATTGATCCCATGCGGCCGTGTGATTTAATTAGCTATGAGAGAACCGAAGGCTGCTTCATTCGCTGAGTGGCAGGTAAACTGCTGGAGGGAGTGGTTTGGATAAATATAATTAAACTGGTCCATGTGCATTTGGATTGGTACGACAGTCCTCTCTAGTGGCTTTTCAACAAAATTCAAATTTTGTTCATATGTTGTTGTCCTTGTTGGGATTGTTAATTAGTATCAAGCTGTATGTTTTGTATTTCCAAAAATGTTAATTGACGGCAACGGGTGACGATGACGTCCTGAATCAGTCAAGAATATTTTAGATGGTATCTGTTAGAAAAATCAATACTAGTGCAAGTAGTTCTTCTCATAATAGCAATTTCCAGCAGGCTGTACATAAAGAGATCTAATGCTGCCTTCTACAGTTCAAAGTTCCTCCTCTTCTTCTTTTTCTAATAAGTTTAGGGTTTGAAGTTCTTCATCAAGGTTTAAAGTTCTTTATTTCCGCTACTTCTTCTTCTCCTAATGATAATTACCAGCAGTTACACTGAGAGGTGCAATAACTGTCCTCCACAGTTTGATGTTCTTCTTCTTCTCATAATATCTCAAACTTCTTACAGTCCCTTCGATCCACCGTCAAAACCTCTCCCACACTGTTTCATGCAGTGGGAAAGAATCTGTAATGATTTACTTCAACCTTTGCTTTTGGTCAGAGTCATCAAAGCACTCTCGTCTTGATGATTTTGACGCCTGTCAAGTGACTCACAGATGGACACATCTTAATTATTTGAATTAATAGAGAGATTGACAGATGTTGTTTTTGATTATTGTCACATAATCTGTCAAATGTCAAAAAAAAAAAATAATCCGAAAATTGAAAAAGAACGTCATGAAGGTTGGTGGCAGAATAGTTTCAGAATGATGATTTATATCCTCTACACTTTTTTGGGGGGGGTTTTGCTCCAGGATGGATCGTTTTTTTGGGGATGAATTTTTAAATGCTTCTCTGTGATTTTTAATTCTGGCGCTCAGTCCAATCCCTTGAGAAGAACATCATTATCGTATCGCACAGTGTTTACACTATACTTTCTTCCAGAGACGTAAACATGAATATGGATAATACATGGGAGAAAAAATAGATATCAGCCAGATATTAGAGTGAGTAAAAAGACATTTCAGACCACTTCAGTCTTTGTATAGAAAGTGTTTCCTCCCTCATCTATCAGCCTTTTTTTTTCATTTTCCTATTACTGTTATCATTGCATATTACGAAGGAATACAAAAAAGTGAAAAAAAAAAATAATGTATATAGTACATGAGAAGGTATTGGTGTGCGTATTTGTGGAGGCAGCATGTTCACTCAGTGATAAACAGTGGAGTGTCAGCTTATTGTTCCTCCAGAGGAAGCTCCACTGATGGGCTGTTCAATGAGCTGCAGAGGGCTGACGACCATCCCCAGCATAATTGGGTAAATGAATCAATCGCATCGATAGCAAATTACAACATTCATAATTGATCCTTGGACAAATGCGGTAAAGATCGGCCACACCGTTCGACGGTTATACTACAATATTCATGTTTGACACTGAGCATATTCAGGGACTAATTAAATCTCAAAGGAGGGGATCGATGTTTGAAGAGGCACGGAGGAAACTATTGATCGCTCAACAGAGATCTTGTATGTGGGTGATTTAAAGCATGTGACGCAAACACAAACAGAGCAGGAAGAAAAAAACAACGGGAGATTAAACAATCATGTAAAAAATATCCTATTTCTCTAACATTTCTTTAACACGAGTGAAAAACTAATTCTGATTATCCACATTATGTTAAAATGAGCTTTGTGGGCAAGTGTATAGAGGAAGTGTGAGAAAAAACTTGTACATTTAAATTCCACTACATCTTCACACTGCATAATGTGTTAATACCTGTAAATAACAAATTATTTACCAAACATCTACATCTCCAATGCCTTTATATCAAAATATGAAGACTCGTCAATTCTGTTTTTATTCATATTCATATTCTCTTATACATATCCATTTACACGAAACTGTGAACAAATATCATTACAAGCTACCCATATACACTGATTTATACTATAAAAAGGTGGTTTAGAGGTTTAGTTACACTTCCAGCCAGTTGTACAAAAGTGTAATAAGCAGGAGATGAGGTTGTAGCCTGCAGGTAGTTTCTGTGCAGCTGAGTCAAACAGTCACATACAGGTCTGAACTCAATTTACTTTACAGCGTTTTGTTGTGTAGTGCTGTGCTGCAGCAAAATTAACGGAAAGCGTCAAGGTTGATCCGGCACAATGGTGGGGAAAAAAGGTAAATAAAGAAAAATACAGCTGAAATAGTGTCCAACATTAAACTGCACTTCCCTTCAATTCTCTACTCTGCCTTGACCTTTCTCGACTGTCTTCGTCTCCATGCCAGTGGAGAGGAGTATTTTGGCCACACTCCATCTCTTATCAAATGAGGCCAAGTGAGGAGGAGAATCAATGTGGGGTGTTTTTTTTTTTTCCTCTAGTCATAGGAAACAGCTGTCATGCTGTCGTCTGGGACACAACTGGCCTGACATCATGCCAGATTCTGATGCTGGGAGGATGGAGCTTCGCCCCTTGTTTCTGTATCAGCTCGTACTCAAACCATCACCTATGAGATTTCCCACTTGCTTTGCCTCCCAGCTACTGTACATTCGAAGCACGGGGACGTAAACAAAGAGGCAGCCATGCTCCAGCAGGAAAACCTTCTGCTATATCTCTATAGTGTGTGCGCTAATTAACCAAGTATCACTTTTATATGTCCTTGGATCATTAGAAATGTTGAAGGATATGTTTGCAGGTAAATTATCTGATATAAAGAAACAGTCCAAGTCCCTCTATTCATATAAATGCCAAGTCATTAGAGGTGCACATCTCTCCTTTAGAGGACAATTCTATGGGTTATGATATGATTCAGGTAAAGTATTTGATTCAATAGCAGCCTTTGTATTTTGCAAACATTTTTGACAAATATAAAGTCTGTCTCACGTCATTTTCTTATTTTGTTCTGTCGTACGTGCTTTAGCCAACTAATTTCAGCTCGAGAGATTCAGAAACAAAATGTTAAGTTACAGATAATGACAACTTTACTTCCTTTACAAGGGGTATTAGTTCAAATCTTGCCCTTCGAAATGAGACATTACCCTTCACAAGAACTACGTCATCAACAATTTTTTTTTGGCAGATTCAATGTACTAAAAAGAAATAAAAGTTTAAGCAAAGTCCTTTAGTGTCTCAGAATTTTTTTTTTTATTATTTATATTTTATTTCTTTTATTATCTTGTTTTTACAATGTAGCACTTTGAGATTTGTTGTTCGAATGTAAAGTGCAATACAAATAAAATCTATTATCATTATTGTTATTATTATTATTACTAGAGGACCAGTTTGTGAAATGTGCAAGAATCTACAAACTAGTTTTGTTGTGGTTAGCAAAGAAAAAAGAAAAAAAACATGCTAACTAATGATAGCTTCATGAGGATATAATAACATATCAGGGTAGGATTTTTTTCTTGGTTTATCTTGAAAAAAATCTTAATATTCCAGTTGAAGTGGGCCAGAACGAGTTAGCCTCAATACTTCACCTTACGTCTCTGCTTCAACAAGAATCAGGACACCCAACATGTACACGTGAACATCAAAAATGATCAAAAACTAATCAAAAAGCGTCTTCAACACCTTGCAATACGAGTGGACCAGATCATATCATGCACAAGAGACTGCAAACATGTTTTGCTAACCAATGCTAGCTTCATGAGGGAATGAGCTATGAGGGTAGCATTTGTTTTTCGTAGAATTGTCCTTTGTTAAACTGAGGAAAACTCTCATTCTAAAGAATACTGGAGGACAAGTTAGCCTTTACACTTTACCCTACCCCTCTATATTAAATACCGGGGAATAGTAGTGGACAAGTCAATGGCACAAGACACCGCAAACAAGTTTTGTTCTGGTAAGCGTAGCTCTACATGCTAACCAATGCTAGCTTCATGAGGGAATGAGCTATGTTTCCATTTGAATCATCCTTTGTTCATTTTCAGGACAAATCTCATGACACTTAGCCCAAGTTAGCCCCTTAAGCATCCCCTTAAGCAGGGGACGCTGTGCCTAACAAGTTTTGTTGTTAGCTTCAATAGAATGTGAGGTATGAACCAGTCATTTGCTTCCTTTGATTCTTCCTTAGTTAATCTGGAGGGCTAGTTAGCTTTCACCATACCTCAGGAGACACTAGGCCTACACATAAATGTCATTTAAAAAGTAAAATAAAATGTCTTCAACACCTGGGAATACTTGGTGGACCAGTTATTGGTATGTATAAGAGACGTCTAACAAGTTTTGTTATGGTTTGTGTAGCTGCACAACATGCTAGCCATTGTTAGCTTCATTCAAATGTGAGGTATGTCATTTGTCCCGTTGGATTCTTCTTTAAATTAAAGTGGAGAAAAAGCTCATAAAATTGCAATTAGCTGTTACACACAAGTGTATTTTACAAATTTTTAGTAGAGACAAAATGAGGAAGTAGCAGCACAGCAGCTTAACTTAACCTATTAATGACATGTAAAGAGGGGACATTCATCAATTCGTATTAGTAGATTTTTTTTTTTCCACTCTAAAAGTTACTGAATACAATATTCAGAAAGGGAACGAAATACTTCAAAATATAGTAGAATGAGAGCAGAGGTTTCCATGCAAACTATGAGCGTGGGGTTTCATTAGCAAGACCTGACCTTATCTCACAGAGATATGACCAGCATACATAATAGCAGCACTGGATCCCTTTGTGGCAAATGCTGCAGGCCACGTCCCATACCTCTCTCTGCTGGTGCCCACCACCCCTCAATTCCTCTTTCAAGCCACAGCTGTGTACATACACACACACACACACACACACACACACACACGCACAAATACTCAGGGAAGCAGAAGAGCACACAGAGAAAAGACACTCACCTCCCCAGTGTTCAACAGTGCTTTCATGTTGCTCTTTGCTGTCGGTCCCTCCAGAAGCTGCCTTTTTTTTATGGGCCAGACGGTGATTTCAGGGATTGTAACAAGGACTCGAATCCTGCAAGAGGCACAATGAGGTTGTATATTACCTTACCGTGAAGAAATAAAACGATAGGAGAGAAATCTCTGATTCAGGGTGAACATAATGTGATGCAGATTTAAAAGGTGGCAAAACAATACCACATGAGGGTTATAACTTAAAATAAACGAGCGTTTCCTCCATTTGTGTATGTTATTTTTTTTATTATTTGCTTTGGACACTGAACAATCAGTAACATAAAATAAATTGCAGCCCTTGCAATTTGCTAATAGCATTGAAATCCCTTTGGGTAGAAGTTTCATGGACTCACATTAGGTTAGTAAAGAGATGCACAGGAAACATTCAGAAATAAAGTCAAAGGAAAACTCAAACCTTAAATATTTGTGTTTGTTTAACACGACCATGCCACTATATTGAAGGCATTTTAATAGTGGAAAAGAAAGGGCCCATTTCTTTGACTTTATATTGCTAATTGCATTGCTTTAAATTGTGATTTTAATCTGCTTGCATATCGCCATCTTTTAAATGTATATATGCATGTAAACAAACCCGGTTTGAACCAATGCAATTCTTCACTGGCACAGTAAATTAATAATCTATATCAATTTTTTATTTTAACATCACATTTTCATCACAAATTCCTTAGAATCAACATACATCTAACAATCTAAACAATCCAATTTAATCTAATCTAATAACATTTTTGTAAAAACAATTTAGATCAGTTTTAGGTATGAATTTCAGGCCATCCGTTTGTGGTAATTCAGCTGGAGCTAGATCACATTGGATTTATTGGTAAATTATACATAAAACTTGACTGAAATATACGCATTATACATATACAACACTGATTACACTAAGAATAAGACCTAAAACCACAATAAAAACACATTAAAATAACTTTAAAATTAGAGTAAACGGTGAAAACCATTTACTCTTTTTACTCCACCATTTGGCTCCCAAATGAGCTCCCCGTCAACATCCGGACAGCAGAAAGCCTCCACATCTTCCGCCACCGACTAAAAACACATCTCTTTCGACTCTAGCTCGACTAAGACAACGATGACGAAACAATAAGTACTTGTAAATACATCGCACTTATGACTAGCACTTTATAGCTTGGCTTACTTGAAGCACTTACTTCTAGCTCTTGTTTGTACCCAAATATTGAAATGCACTTATTGTAAGTCGCTTTGGATAAACGTGTCTGCTAAATGACATGTAATGTAATGTAAGGTAAAGTGCAATCAAAATAGTAAAACCTTGAAATATCACTACGTTACATACACACATTAATATTCTTACGGGATCATCTGCTCAGAAATTACCATTAATGGACTTAAAAGGGTTAAGGGTTGGTGTCATCACAGTCTCGGGTTGATATAAGAAAATTAACACAATGTTTTTATTCAAATTATTGAGAGCAACCTCTAAGAATTCCCAAATGGTTGTAAACAAAGTATATTCTCTTAAAAATAGACATTCTGGCCGTTAAGTGTGGATGAAATTGATGTTAAAGTGTTCTCAATTGTTTGGTTTCCATTCCCCTGAGAAATGCACAAAACCTAAATATCGCAATAAAAAAACCTACATTTTGAAAAACATCTCTGAAACGTGGTGTTTTTAAGACGTGTTGATTATAATGTTTATCGCAAAAGTGTGGAAACCGGAAATGACATGCACCGTGGACTCTCTCGGGAGAGGATTTTGCAAGAAAAATGGAATGTCGTGAGACTAGAGTTACGGCTCTTATATGCAAAACACCCTTCAATGCAAACACCTTTGTTGAAATGTTTGAAATATCGCTTTTATGTTGCGGAAGACTCTAATGGAAATAACTACTGAGAATGTTGCATGAGTGTGTGCGTGTTGCACAGTGTTAGTGTGCAACATGGAACACGAGCATCTGTGCACAGCTCGGAGAGCAGCAGAGGCTCCCTGCTCCATATTCATGTTTCCCCACACGTGACCCCGCACTGTAAACAAAGAATATTAAACACAGACACTCACCGAGCCAGTCTAATGAATACGTACATACACGTATTACTCGCAGCGCGGCAAATCGATTGAAAAACTCCCTTCATCAAATATTTATTGAAGTAATATTCCTGCAGACGCTCAAACTGAGACACTGTCTGAGAGCTTAACGGCGGCGCTGCAGCGCGAACTCCGCTGAGCTGAACAAGAGGGCGACTCATTACAAGAGAAAATACAAATCCTTGACTTCATTAAATATATTAAGTCCATCAATCATCGGCGGGAAATCACTACAAAATTCATTTCAACAGGAACATCCACTTTCTTCAACATTTCATCGCAAGGATTTTGCAATATCTGTGAAATATGTGTCGCAGATAGAGTGGTTTAGTGTAATCTCCGAATTATGTCACAATCAATGTGCGGTCTCGTTTGTCTGTAGAGGTTGAATAAAGAGCCTCCTGGTTACAACAGTGAACTCTGACAGCTGTGTGAGGCAAACACTGCCATCGTGGTTATAACATATAGACTCCGAGGTAGGCGTCCAGTTTCAAAAAGGGACGCACAAAAAAGTAGCTGTTAGCCACGAGGAACTCATTTCAGTGAAAAATGTACTCAGTTTTGATTATTGTCTGACTACAAAAGTAAGAATATATTCAATAGCCACCAGGGGGCTCCACAAAGATCGTGGGAACCTGGAGCCAATCCCGGCTGACATTGGCCCCCTTTACACCTGGCATTAAAGTGGATTTTCTGTGATCGTTTTACAATCAGATAGTACTTCACCACTTACAGGTGTAGCACAGGTGTAAATACAACCGAGACGCGCTGAGGATTGCGATCAGATCTCGATGTGGACACCGGAGACACATGTTAATACCGCTATCTGACCATGATTGGAACAGCCTTTCACACCGCCAGTCTCTGCATGTTTATGAACTTGTGGGAGGAAGCTGGAGAACCCGGGAGGAAACCAAAACGCACACGGGGGAGAACATGCGAACGCCACACAGTTGAACTGGGATTCGAAACCGGTGACGTTGTTGCTGTGAGAACAGTGCCAGCCGCTACTCCGTCGGGTTGATCAAGGGTCTACTCAACATACGTAAAGCACAACAAGAGTGTGATTGACAGATGGTATCGTCCAATAGGAGCCTTGATGCAGGTGGTTATAAAAACTGACCTGGTGTTGGTCATACCACAAATCTCGAGGCTTCCAAACAGAAGTTAGTTTTACCAGTAGATGACATTCATTTCTCTTTTTAAACAGTCTGTGGGTGATAAAGAAAAGTCCAACAGCAAAGCTTTCTGGAAGCTTTAATTGCCCTGAAAAGATGAAAGGGTGGAACCATGTGACAAGGCTTCTGCTTGGAAACCTCTGAAATTTTTAAATAATTTTAAACACAGATAGCATCTGTCTCACCATCTTTGTGCTAGGACAGACTCGGCTCAACTGATTAGCCAGTGGTTTTTTTGGCCGTTAAATTAATCGGCTGAGTATTATTTTGGCAAGTTGAGACATTTTTTTTTGTTCCCATTCTGCTAAGTCACGAAAAAAAGTTTGCTTGATTCATTTATTTTGCTGTTTTTACATGGTTTGAGTTCTGCATTTGGAAACCTGCACTCTAATTTAAGAAATAACCTGTTTTAATGTCGTATTTTACATTCTGGTCATTCAGATCTGCTCAACAATTTAAACTCATTTATTTCAGTTTCTTTTACCACCTTTTGTTTTACACTTTACATCATTGTAAATGAGGGTCACCCCTAAACGAGCATGTAACATTTAGTGAATACTTTAAAATAAATAGAACTGCACTGGAGTGCAGACACAAATTGCTGATTGGAGAGACACACTGGCTTAAAGCAAATTGCATCATATATTGACATTGGGCTGCATTGATTTCTTAAGATAAGGCACCAGCAAAAGAAGAAAAAAAAAGCAACCATATTGGTCGACCTCTATTCCACAGCTCTGAACTCACTTTTCCATTGTTCCTTTGAAAAGACGAGTCTACAGTGTGTGGCAAAAAGCCAAAAACATGCCAGCGATCCCTTTTGAAAACTACCCGTAACTCCCCTGTGACCACCTACCTGCCACTGAGTTAGGGATCCTGCGTTATTTCCCTCTGATTAATTCATGATTAAACCGTTTTGCATGTTAACTAAATGCAGCTGTAGCCTCTTGCCCTGTCTCAGCTTCAGGACAAATAGCTATTGGGCTCCCTCTGTTGGACTTCACACATCAATCTGCATCTTCAGTAGCAGCAGGTAAAAGAGGTAAAAAAAAAAAAAGGCACAGTGATTGAACTCCTAGTAATAGTAATAGTTTTCTTTCTTCCGAGTTTAATATTCAATATAATCAGAGTTATCGCCTGAGGAGTTTCCTTCAATGTCTAAATGATTTTACAAAGAGTGAAGTGATTGTTTTTGCCTCTAATTCAGGGCTGGGAATAAATTTAATTATATTTTCATTATCATTAGCGCCTTTTTAATTAAATTAATCAGCACACAAGGTGACCTCCACAATATTTTTGTCCAACAAACAGCCAGGATATCAAATATAGTCAATTAAAAAAAGAAAGGAAATGGTGCACATTTAAAAACCCAGCAAAAGCATATTCATCAGGAGTTTCTTTTTTATTGAAAACTACTGAATGAATAATGATTATAAAAGTAGCTGCAGATTAACTGCCTTTAATCAACTTATCACCCAATTGCTCCACTTCGTTCAATGTGGAAACGTCCTCTCGTCAGTTGGATAAAAAGCCTAATAATATACTTTTAAATCATATTGTAAAAACCCTGAGTTGGGCAAACTTCTGTTTCGCTCTGGTCAGGTAACACAAGCATTGTGCTCAGCTGGAAATCATTTCCTGATCACCCACAGAATCCTGGTCTACTTAAATAACATCATCAGCAGCAATTTCCTTCATTCTCGTTCCGCAAAGTGCCAACACCTGAAAAACATTTTCTTGCCAATGAATTATTCATAGCCTAAAGCACTAAAACCCATCAACATCGGGGCTTAACACAAACAACATTGTTTACATGAAGTTGTCCTTAAATCTTAATTTCTTTCCATTTAATGTGCAGCCTGTAACATAAGGTTCTTATTATTATTCTGGTCTCAAAAGAGGTTGTGGAGCCACTAATATGGATTTAACCAATTTACCTGGGGATCAAGTAACTCAATTTACCACAGAGGAGTTGTAGAGAAGTGGCAGTATTGAATAAGGGCTTCACTTTAAGTCTGCTGGCTGAACTCATTCCAGGAAGATTGTGGGTTTTATGCTGCTGGAGCCGTCAAGTGAAAACTTTCTGAGCAGGAAAGTGAAGCTGAAGTTAAAATCATCATAACAAAACTGGGTGAAACTAACCTGTGCTCAGCCATTAGGGCTCCACAATACACTGAAAATGCATCGTCATAGCAATTAGCATGAATATACAGTACATACAGTAAATGTACAAGATGAGGAAGACGGCGCTACCAGAAGAGCTACAAACTGAGACATATAGACATATATTAATACAGACAGAGATAAGAAGATACAGAGTGATGGAGAGAGGGGAAGCTAGTTAGCCAAACAGACATGGAGACAGCTGTTAGCTAGCTAGATAGAGACTGCTAATAAGCTAAACACAGAGGGACAGCTAGTGAGCTAGCTAGGTAGAGACTGCTAATTAACCAAATAGAGATAGGCAGCCAGTGAGCTAGCTAAATAGAGATGGACAGTTAGTGAGATAGCTAAAGACAGCTAGTGAGGTAGATAGAGACTGAGGCAGCTGTTAGCTAGCCAATATAGAGACCACTATTTAACCAAATAAAGAGAGAGAGAGCTAGTAGAGAGACTGCGGAGTTAGCTAGATAGCTTACTAAACAGCTAGTGAGGTAGATAGAATGGTTTGCTAGCTAACTAGACGCCCAAGTAATTCGGAGACACGGACAGTTGTTGGCTAGCTGGATACAGACTGCTAATTAGCCAAATACAGAGGGACAGCTAGTGAGCTGCTGGCTAGCTTGACACTGCAAATTAACTAAATAGCAATAGACAGCTGAGCTAGCAAGGTGGCTAAAGAATGAGACAGCTATTTAGCCAAATACAGAGGGACAGATAGTGAGCTGGCTAAGGAGAGAGACTGCTGAGCTAGCTAAATAGCTAAAGACAGGGGTAGATATTAATGGAAATAGCAGTTAGCAAGCTAACTAAAGGGCTAAGAAATATGGAGACAGTTGGTTAGCTACATAGCCTTGGTGAGGCTCCTGTACAGTATGCACAAAATGTAAAACCAAAAAGAAAACATGCCAATAAAAGCTTAAACCATAAAAAAAACAACCAAAACAATTGAAAAGAGGGAAGCCACATAATTTCCATATGATAGAGATACAAAAATGAGCACTGTGCCAAGAAGCAAGTAAAGTTTACTACAAACATTCATGGATATTTAAACTCAATGGCAAGTGAACACATGGGGCACAAAGTGAAATGTTTGTTGAGATCCCTGCATCATCTTTAGCTTTTGTGTGTTTGTGCTTATGTATATTTTTGGGGGTTACAGTCTCAGTTGTTATAGTTATGATCTATTGGCTTATTGTATTTAAAAGTTTAGCAAACTTTCTGTCTCACCTTCATGCTTCAGGAACAACCAAAAAAAACAGAGACGGTGCCTAAACACTTCCTATGTAGCTTTGGTGACATCAGCAGTGATGTCACAGGGAGAAACCACATAGTAGGGGGGGAATAAAGTGGGGGTTTTCGTGATAGTCAAGTTGTTTCTTATTGTTTTGTTTGTGTTTAATAGCATTAAATGGAACTAACCATTATGTCTCATATAAAAAAAATGATTTTTATGGATTTAAAGAGTATTGAAAATGTTTTGGCTAAGGTCGAACACCACTTAATAAACATGTGTCTCATCATTTCGAGATATTTTAAAGCTATGAAAACAAACATTTTTGCCAATAAACCCTCGTAAATGGTACACCCTGGACCTTTACGTCTTTGTTTATGTATCACAACTTACGTCATCCTTTCGATATTCAACAATGTTAGTGCATATTGCATGTTTTCCCAATAGAGTGCATCTCTAGTGATGTCTTGCAATGAACACAGTCCACGCAGCTGATGCACTTTGTAGAGCAACGCCGCTCAAGTGCACTTAACCCAGTCCACTCTCTTGTGCCGTCACTCCTAACAATACGATCTGAGGTCCTTGAAGATCAAAAAGCAAAACATTCAAGTGGTGCAGCTCATGGTAAACCAATTCGATATATTTATGTGACAGCATACGCAGAGCCGCTGTGCATCCAGGACAGACGGGAAAATTGGCTTCTTTTCTTTTCCCCGAGCACAAAGAGACACATGAATGAACAGAGGTGATTGTGTGCAAGTACATATTCGGGGCAGCCATGTTCATGTCGAGCCGGGAGATTAAACAACAGCAATAATAGAGTCTCACGTCCCCCAAACTAAGTGGTTTGCCGCTCTGTCAACAGCGCGCCGGCCACTGGAGAGGCCGCCGACCTTTCAGATGGGACATATCTTAACCCCTCCAACATCCAAGATTTATGAAATATGTATGCGAAACCAGTGGGAAAGGAAACGCACATGTTTGTAGACTTCATAAATAATTGGACTTGGAAAGGTTACATTTAGCATCAGTGAGGCAGAAGAAGATGTATAAACGTGGTGAGGAAATTGGCAGGAAGACACAGGTGACAACAAACACGAGGCCAATATGTGATATTTGCACCCGCATGTGTCCTCGTGCTTTTACAAACAAGCATACGTGTGATTTAAGACAATATTTAGTCTTGAAATGCTAAAATCAAGTGTAAAATATATCCATAATAAAAAAAAAACAAGACGTACATTCATGAATTATTTCATATAAGGCTGCGAGACGGTGTAATCTCACAGTTAATCATCTCACCGTATATTCTGAGCACTGAGTGAAGCCACTCGGGAACCTTTTGCTCAAGTAGCCTCATTTATAATCAGCTCAAACCCCGGCTCATTTATCAGTCCAAATTATTCAGCGGTGCATGCCTCATTAATACAAAAAAGATGACTGCATTCACTTCCTTTGCAGCAGGGCAGCAGCAAACCACTTAACACCATTTCCACCAATAAAATACTGCGTTATCACGACACGGACACCTACTTTGTCTTATATATTTAAGTTAAGTTTGCTTTCGCTGACGGATATCACAGCTGCGGCTGATTAAAATGATTTATAATTTAGTTTATTTATAATTGGGTGACCGTCATTTACACCAAAGTCAAAGTGGAAAACGGAGACACAAAAGAGAATTAATTAAAACCTTTAGTTCACATGATATTTTGGAGATCGTGAACGAGCAGAATGTAAAATAGGACTTTCAAAACTAAAGATGGAAAATGAAATAGTGTGAGGCTGCAAAATATCAATCCAAAATCACAATACGGGAGAGAAATATCCAAATTGAAGGTGATTAAACCCAACGCTGAGACAAAATGAGCGTCGAAGCAGTATTATGATGCCGAAAAAGTTTGTTGAAGGACTTGAAGGACCAAATGTCATGTTTTTCATAAATATTAATATATTTAAAATGCCATTATCAAATGCGATCATATTTTCTTAGAAATCAAAATAATAATAATATTTAAAAACATTTTTCTGATCTATTTTCTGATCTATTGCAACAAAATGCTTCGAATTATTTTAAAACACACTTAAAGCACAGTTCGATTTTTTTGCGCCAAAAATAGGTGAATTTTTTAGTGGAAATTTTACAGTAAAAACAAATCCGATTCAAATAAATCAAGAGAAACAAGAATATATACATTTAAGACAAAGACGCTGAAGAGACACTGTCTCACCAGTCTGTGTTATCACTTTTTCATGATGAGTAACATTCAAATTTGGCAAAATTCTCTTTGGACACTGAAAAAATACACAAATTAACATTTTAACTCAAACTAGGACTGAAACAGTTCATCGAAATTGCAGTAAAATCACAAAATTTCTGAAATTGTCATTTTAAATGTGTTTTTTCAATAGAAATGAGAACAATTATGTGAAAAAAAAGGCAGTTGCGAGTCGTAACGCAGTCGCAGTTTCAGTCAAAATGATCGCAATAATTGTTCTGCCTTAATTGAGACAGTGCGTGGACATGGCAGGAGGACACGCGTGCGCGTCTCTGTGTGACCTTTCCTGCCAGGACGAGCGGGCGTCTTTTAAAAGAGAGCTGATGGAGCGATGTCTTTAATGAGGTATGCTGCGGCTGTTGTCTCTCTCCTTCTAATTAGACTATTATGCACCCTCCAAGGGAAGAGAGAGCATTCAGGGTCACATGAGACAGAAGGAGGAGGAGGAGGAGGAGGAGGAGGGGGCGTGCAAGGCAAGGCAATGCCACGGAGCCACACTGACGTCGGCGGTGACGGTGTAGAGGTAAAGAGGCTAAATCACAGGTGAGGCCCTCTGGGGCCTCTCTCTATTTAGGGGCCATTATATGATCATCCTCTTTATTTAAATTCAGTTAAACTGTCTTGGATCATTTCCACTATGTTTTTTTAATAAGCTTGCTAATTATCATTCCACAAAGACACTGCTGCTGCTGCTGCTGCTGCTGATGATGATGATGATGTTGATGTCAGCTGGTCTTGAACTACAGGTTTACTGATAAGGGCTGTTCCTTTTAGCCACTATGTTTTCTTTTTTCCTTAATCTGATAAAACAGTTAAACAGTTTAATAATATTAAATGATGTTGCTTAAATGCACTGTACGTCATTTCTGTCATTTCGTCTCTCCACCAAAACAATAATGAAAGACGTAATTTGAAGTGGGGAAGCGGCGTGGGATCATGGGAATTGTTGTCCTGTTTGGTTTGCATTCGCGCAAAGATAAGTCTCAATCTTTTTGGCTAACCTTGGCTCCTCCTCCAGAAGAAAAGTATCCATGCGGTGATGTCTATTCCTCGCGAGCTTGAATTACCAAGTTAAATAATTTCATAGAATATAGCCTAAATGCCACGCTAAAACCCCCTAATAAACACATTTTAATGTCTCCAACATTAACAGCTTACATGTTGTAATGGGATGTTGTAAACGTCGGGCTTGATTCAAGTTCGGGCTCCTCCCCCTAGAGTTTAGGCCCGTGCAGGTTTATGCAGATTCATATATAACTCATGTAATCACTGAAAGATGTAGGCTCCCTGTATTTCTGTTATGTTGGTCCTGAACATCAAATTAAATCAAAGTTTCCTTCTTCTCTTTCTTCCAGTATTCCCATATTTCTATGTTCGCTCTGCTGTTATCCTGTGTGCTATTGTATGGAATCAGATTTGCGTCAATATTATCAAACAACACTTTAGGAAGTGAACCCTTAAAATCAAAACACACCAACTGCAAATAAAAAATCCACAAAAATACAACTTACAGCTGCAATGATCGGAATATCTTTTGCGTTCCCTCACCTTTTTGCGATTCTGACCAGGGGCGGGGCTTAGGAAGTTGCCTGCTGATTGGCTACTGAGTTTTGCGACAGCTCAATGGACCGTAAGACGTCACGGGCTTGGAGTCGTGCTCTGGAACTCCCCAAGTTTCCCCCGCCAACATCCGACAAGGTACTTACAATAATTGTAAGTCTGATTTGATACATTTCTTACCTATGATCACCTTTAAATAATAACGGTTTGTCAACTATAGTTGTGACAAACAGTAAACAAAGACTTCTGAGTCTGGCCACTCAAAGCCGAGGTAAGAGTCCATCGTTCCACCGGTGCCTCATTTTGCACCAGAGGATCGTAATTACAGATTCACTGCCATCTGGTATCCACGCTCGTCTCTGCCCATCCTTCAGCGCTGCCAGAGCAGAGCGCTCTCCACTCTCCACTCTCCACTCTCCTCCCTGGCGAATTGCTTTAACCTCGTGTCTGCCGTCCCTGTGGATGTGTCACTACACTACACGGCTCGAGCCAAAAGCACGACACAAGCGGTCGGTTTAAGATATTTACAGCGAGGTGAAGGTTGAGGCGGCGCGGTCAGGTCCACTTCTAACGAGAAGTGTGTGTGTGTGTGTGTGTGTCGGGGTTATAACTCACACAGATGAATCGCCGGAAATCTCAACCACTGATGAGACAAAATTCATTCTGGTGATGTATGGAGCACTTCTGCTGCGAGTAGCGTTATTTGTACATTTGTCAGCACAACTGAACGCTCCCCATTTCCTTTGTTTTGTCTCGTTCTTTTTCCCTCCCCTCCGCTTCTTTAAATCAAAATAAATCAAGGGATCAACTGAAAGTGAGCGAGAAGATTGATCAAATGAAGTCAAGAGGTTAAAACTGGAATCACACGTTCTCCTTTGACAAAAATCCAGATCAATATCTGCTCCAAACTTTATGTTCGTAGATATTAGCGCTTTATATATTATTGATTTTTCTCACTGTCTTTCCATTATTTCTTGAAGGCTTCACCCCAAAAATGTCACCCAAAACAACACCCAATCTCGGAATTTTAAAGTGGGGAAAAAATGCATTTCCTGCATCCGAGCTCGTGTTGCTGGTGAGTTCTTCCTTCATTAAAGTTCCTTTCAATCAAACAGACTTTGCACTTAGTACTTTGTACCGTGAGAGAAAATGAGTAGTCTTCATATACAATAACACGCACAACAAAAGACAACACACTGTTTTACTACTAGTATCCAACACGTACAAAAACAAGGGGAAAAAGCCAGTGGAATCCGGTTGGTTGCGGCTAAGTGTTGTGTTCGGGCCCCTAATTGTTCCTGGATTAGGTCCAAAACTGCTAGCTGTTAAAAACATGACCTCTTAAGTGCATTTTCTACCGCTTTATCCTCCACATGAGGGTTGTGGAGGGAGCCGGAGCCAATCCAGACTGACATAAAGTGGGATTACACCATGGACGGGTTGTAAAGTGGAACATAATCTACAAATCTGACATCATGTTCTGCTGAAGAAGAAAGTGATTGAGAACATTAACTCAACCTGGAAAATAACGTCAAAAAATCAAAGTGAGAAGTTGACGTTCATATTACTGTGGACTTCCACTTCAATAGAGTCCTGTTGTCCTGTTTAGCATCGGAATATCTATGGTAGAGCGTCACACTCAACAGCCACTTTATTAGGTACGCAGGGGTGGCACCCAGTGTGTGTTTCCTGCAGGTTTTGATGTGTTGTTGAGTCACTGTTGCCTTTCTATGATTTCCCGTCCAGCATCTCTATGTGGGCCTTGTCTGTGGTTTCCATGGTTTCCATGTGACTCAAACCATACGGGACCTGCATGATTTGCCCACTTCAGACCCATGCCTACTTAGTACCCAGGTAACCTGGAGAGTGTTGCTAAGTGATCGTGGCCACCATGGAAACCCACGGACCGACCTCCGTCTGGTCAAACCACAACGATCCTCCACAGTGGATTTGCTAAACTCTTAATGAAGGCAGACAAAAACCTTTAAACTGCATTCCGGTGTTAGTCTGCAGCGACTCGCCAAGGCTGTGTCTCCTCGTGATAACGAGCAAGCTCGCGAAATCGATGACTACTTGTTGTTCTGGAGGCAAACAGCTGCTGAGCCACCACACAACACTGTCTGTTTAAGCAGGCGACGCGTGTGTGTGTTTCCTGCTGCTGCTCTGACACGTGGTGAGAAATCCCTCAGGTGTGTTTTTAACCCGGGAGAGCAGAGCCGCTCACTCACGGACACCAACACACTGACACTTTTTCCTCCATCATCAGTCTCGAGTCTGAACGAGGCTTGAACCAGCGGTAATGACGGATTAATCGTCTCGCTGAGAAGCTCCCGGTCGCGGCATAATGAGTGTTTTTCCTGCTGGGATAATGTGCGGGACGGTGGGGTTTTCTTCCTCTGTCTGCTTTTGTCTAAGTAGCAGTGAGGGATGATGTCGAGTCGCGCTCTCCGCTGGGCGACTGCCTCCCCGGGAAAATGTCGCTCGTTTTCCGAATTGCGTTATGAATATGTACAGGAGGGAGAAGAGCGGATCCGGGAAATGATTCATGATAAACTGTGGAGCTCCAGCTGCGAGACTTTGAACATACAGTCGCATTATTATGGTGTTAATAATAATCCCAGAGACAACGGGCTTTTTATCACAGACACTCAAGATCTTTGGGAATATGTGACATTTGAAAGGGGCCTGGTTGTAGGTCAGATTCCCGATGTGTCCTTGGGTAAGACACTTAACCCCACGTCCAACACAAGAATCAAAGCGAATGATGCCGGACGGTCGATCAGTTCAAAATCCTGAAAACATGCAGTAATCTCTAACATTTAACAAAGGAAATGTCTAAAAGCTCAATATTTAACAGAGGAGTCTGGTGTATTCACGATTCTGTGAACAAATCTTTTTAATCGCAAAACAACTGCATTACAAGTCACTAGTTTGTGTCGCGTATAAAACCATGTCACGGCAGTTTCATGCAGCCGTGCTATGTTGACTCCGCCCACGTTGAGGAGGTACTATAGTCATGGAAAACCAAACCAAACCATGTAGAGTCAAGCACAGTTAAAAACACAAGCAGTGGAAACAAGAGTGCTATTTACTGAGATATTTTGCACTTTAATGTAAAAATATTCAATATAACTTGCTTTATATTCACCTGATTAAAGCTTGACCGGTATTTGCCAAATGGTAACTGGTCGTGACGTCACTCAAAAACTGTTTTGAAGCTTCCAGAATCACAATCTAATGTCAATGTCAATCACACTAATGTCCACTCACATGTGCCGTACTTTGTCGTCCAATATCCTCTTAATTGACTTGGACAATGTTAAATTGAATTTATAATTGGGACGTAACGTCCATTTAAATGTTATTTTTGCGACTTATTGTGAGCACTTTTTACCTCCATAGAATAATTTATCGTCCCATTTCTACACGTGAAACAGAGGTGAAACCGCAGACACCGTGACAGTTTTTTAGACTGAAACGGTTATTGTTATTTTTCTTACCGTCGCATTATCAGTCCAACTATTGCCAGTTTGTCCTCAGGTGTCTTCGTGTTGACTCAAATCACCTGTTCTGCACTTCCAGGTGCTGGTTGTTAATGTGCATGCTGTAGCAAAACACCCGTGTGAAGCCAGCGACTACTTTTAAAAGAGATTCTAACCTCAGCTGTGACTTGACAGTAAAATAAAGGTTAATTAAAATTAAAAACAACAAAACAAATACCTGAGCCAAGAGCAGTGGACTCTGATTGTAAGTGACAACACCTGTGGACACCGACCGGCATCCGCCTCCATCTGGGCCGCGTTCCAATTGGCTTTTACTGCGACAAGAGCAGGTCAAATCGTGTCAATGCCGAGGAAAACGAACGCTCCACTGCTTCTTATATCTGGTCTCCTCTAGCGTTAGGAAACACAGGAGTGCCCTTCGACAGATAAGGTTGTCGTTGACATTTAATGGAAACTGTAGAGAATATGAATGGAACGTCTTATAAAAACACCACATATTCAGAGTAAACGTGGAGATAAATTAAATTGTTGTTGGTTGTTGGAGGGGAAAAAGAAGCATAAAATCATACTCACATATTCTGGTCATGTAAAGTTATAAATGGTCTGTGGGGAAAACTCAATCCACGAAATGGAATAATAATTGGGATTTTAATTAGAAAGGAACCGACGATGTCTGCTCACGGAGGAGGAGAAGATTGGCTGTTTTTAACAATAAGAATAATAAAAAGTGTGTTTTTCTTGTTTTGTATGCTCTTGTTTGCAAGCATTTGTTCACAGGACTTTAAAAACATGAATTTTTGATCATCTTTCTTCTAATTTCTCTGATATTCTTTTAACCTTTGTTTACGTCTAATGTTTCTGTGATTCCGCGTTGAACAGAATGCAGTGTTTACAGCTCGTCACATGGATTTAAGACTTGTCCTCACCTGCCATATGGTATAAATAAATAATATGTTTTAAGTGAACGTGAACTCATGTGATCATCTGAAAGCTGCTGTTTTCTTTTCTTTATTCTAACTCTTGTTATTTCCCACTGAAGTCGAGGAAATGATAATGGATAAAGGTTGTGTTTTACTAACATGTTTATGTATTTATTTGAGTTTTGATCCCAGTTCTTCCTCCTTCATTTTTCCAGGATACATTGAATTTCAGTCCCATATGGTCTAGTGCAGGGGTGTCAAACTCATTTTTGTTCAGGGGCCACATACAGCACAATTTGATCTCAAGTAAAAATAGTAAAATAATAGCATAATAACCTATGAACAACAAGAACTCCTTGCTTTTTTTCTCCTTTGTTTTACATTTAATGAAGGATATTTTTACAAAACATGAAATTTCTTGAGAAATATAAGTGCAATTTGAACAATATCGTGCCTAAATGTACTATTTACACATCACACTGGCACAAACATTTAGTCACAGGTATCTGGAAGAGATTTAGATAGTAATCGTAGTGTGAAATTTTAACAAATTCATCCTGTGGGCTGGATTGGACCCTCTGGCGGGCCGGTTCTGGCCCCCGGGCCGTATGTTTGACACCCCTGGTCTAGCGGTTAGGATTCCTGGTTTTCACCCCGGCAGCACGGATTAGACTCCCGGTATGGGAACTTAATTTACAGCAGCCTATGCACAAGTGGAAGGGAATCGCTGGTTCTAATTAAGGCTGGGCGGATCGATCTAAAATATCGATAGTATCGATACTAACGTTGGTATTGGGTATTGATCGATACTTGTGTGATGAGATCGATTCTTAAGTACAACTCCAGGCATTTACAGAGTGACCGTACAACACGTATGTTGCAACAGTAATTGCAACGTAACTGAGAAAGATTTTCTCCAAGGCAGGTCAGTTAGTAAGTGAGAGAAGAAGCTCAATAAAACAGAAATATGTAAACAATATTTCTGAGTTACTTAATAATAGTATTTTTATTTGCCTGAAAACGTTGTCCTGTGTTTTATTATCATCATAAACATGATTAATTAAAGGAAAACTTACAAAATAATTAAATAATCATGAAAATTCAAGTTTTCAGTCAAATGTGCATATTGATGATGCATTTACCTAATAAATTATGATACATTGCTCTCCCCTACACAAAAGTAGATGGTAGTAGTAAAAAGTATCGGTATTGGTATTGGTATCGGTATCGGCAATACTGGTATTGGATCGATACCAAATATTGCAGTATCGCACAGCCGTAGTTTTAATCCTGATTCTCAGGCATGGGTTAAATGCAGAGGTCAAATTCACTGTCACCAATTCTATAAAACTCTAAATTCTGTGAAAATATCAACATTATTTTCCCGCAATTTAAGGAAACAGGTAAAAAGCATTTTTACAGGTAAAGATATTTTATGATAATTTGTGGTCCTTTCATTCTTTCATTCTTTCTTTCTTTCATTCTTTCTTTCTTTCCACGTGGTCGAGCTCAGGTTATGGATGGAAAAGAGGCCGCAAAAGCAAATACCTCATGTTCTCTTTGTTGCACACAAAGAAATTGATGAAAACCCCTCCAGATGGCAGACTGTGATTCAGAGGAAAGAGAGAGAAACAGAGAGAGAGAGAGAGAGAGAGAGAGACGCTCCTCCCCTCTTTTTATAGGGGGGAAAAAGTCCAATCAAAGACAAACCACTCTTCCATGACATCGACCTCTGGGATGTGGTAACTACCCAGTTCAATGTAATTAGAAAGTGACTGTCAGCAGCAGAGGAATTAGAAAAATAAAAACCGGGTTTAATATAAAACGTCTCGTTCCTTATGTTAAACGTATTAGCGCACATCTGTGTGTTTTCTCCCTGGCTGCATTTGATTGTTATGAGAACAGTAAAATTAACACTAATAAATCACTTATATTGTTTGTATTGTATTAAAATAGCACTGGTTATGTGTCAGTCTTACAAGATAAATAGAGGTTGGTGAAAATGTAATAAATCATATGAAATACTAGTGAGTGAAGCTGCACATCGCATTATAGATGCATATGTATCTTCACTGTGTCATGTTGCGTTCAAGGTGGGCGCGACAACTCTACACTCAAAGTCAATGCACAAGCGTGATATTCGCCCCGAATCGCAACAGTTGAAATAGAGAATATTAAACATGTTCTATGGACAACATTAACGCTGGTATCCTATACATGAAACTCCCCAACCTGGCAGCCCCGAGCTCCCTGAGAGCTGTCAAAGTCCAGTGGCTCCGCCTCCAAAGTGTCAAAATCTTTGCCAGTGCGCACAGAAATAACCCTGGAGCAGCAAAACTGCCTCTCCCGCGAGCAAGAGCAGATCCTGTTGAGCTCGCGAGATTAAAGTCTGCGTGCGAAGGTTAATATAGAGTAATTTATAGTCCCTATGGGTGAAACTGCCCCAGAAGTACATGAATGAATGACTGAAAGTTTTGCGAGATCTCGCATAAACTTTGCGAGATCTCGCATAAACTTTGCGAGATCTCGCAAAAACACACAAATAAAAGTATCTTTTTATTTTATTTTTTTTTTTCAACCTCAATTTTTTCTTTTACGTGTCCCTTTAGGGCAGGGGTGTCAAACATACAGCCCGGGGGCCAGAACCGGCCCACCAGAGGGTCCAATCTGGCCCATAGGATTAATTTGTCAAAATTTCACACTATGATTACAATCTAAACACAAGGTCAAATGCAATATTTTTCAATTCCAGATACCTGTGACTAAATATTTATGCCTTTATAGATGATGTGTAAATAGTAAATTTAGGCATGATATTGTTGAAATTGTACTTTCTCAAGTAATGTCATGTTTTGTAAAAATATCCCCTCATTAAATGTTGGTCATAGGTTATTATGCTATTATTTTACTATTTTTACTGGTCTGGCCCACTTAAGATCAAATTGTGCTGTATGTGGCCCCGGAACAAAAATGAGTTTGACACCCAAGCTTTAGGGGCTCCGTAGCTGACAGCGCTGCCATCGTGTCATACAAAATGATTCCAGCAGCAAATCGTGTTCGGTGTGAACGCCGCATGAGTCATGTGAAATCAGAAGATTTGTGGCTGCACCTGAAAATGAAAGTTATTTTTATGAATTCAACCTGAGGTTTGAAACTTGTATTTTTTGCTCAAAATAGAATTCTGCAGAGTTTTAATAATAAGTTGAGATCTTCCTGCCAAGTGTCTGTGGAGGATAAAAACGTGTTTTTTGCTAAACGCTGCTTTGTTGTGAACAAGTATAAATATGTGCAAATACTCCAGTAGATTTTTCACACTCTCCCACTTCTGTGTGGAATAATTCTGATTTAATGTGATTGAGATCTTTTTTTTCTTTTTTTTTTTTACTGTATTAATATCAGAGCAACACGACTCAGGCCAAGTACATGCAGTTGGAATCATGTATTTTTAAACCAGTCCATCAGTCTCTGCTCAGAGTTCACTGTTGTTATTCCGCTCACGTGTGATTCAGAGATTCAAGTCCCTGGTGTAGTTTTTGTGGTGTAGTGTGGTCTATAATGTAAATACAGTGCTGTGTCTGGCTTTTCCAAGAGAAAAGTAATGATATCTACCTGCAGACCCAGATGTTTGCAGAAGAAAAAATACCACAAAACTCTGCAGCGCGATGTCTCGGTTAGACAAAGTCAGCTGATCTTCTGTAGTCCTGAATGAACTCCTTTCTGGTCTGGACTGGACTTGCTCACTTCAGCGTAATCAAACACATCGAAGGATGTCGTTGGGTTCTGTGCCTTCGTATCGAAGTGGCCGTTTTAACATAGCTCTGAAGGCTGAAACCGCGCTCTCCTGCTGCCACACATGTCAACAAGACTCTCTGAATGTGGGATATCCGGACCCTGCAAGCACTCGCTTCTTCTGTACCAGCGGCAAAGCTGAACCTCTCTGTCACAGACGCGCTTCAAGGCCTCCAGCTCTTCAATTCGCCGTCAGCACCAGAACAGCGAGAGATGTCGACGTCGGACACCAAGCGGAAAACTTATTTTGATAGATGTAGTTATCTCAGTGATGTACCTGTCAGTATATGTGCTGTTACTGACGGTACGGTGTGTCAGTTATGTGAATTTACGATATCTGGCCCCCAGTGTTCAACCTCAACCTTCACATTTTTCCATCGTGATGAAATCCGTCATTTGTGAACACGAGCCCAGGTGACGCATTAGCCTGCAGTGCTAGCTACTGAGTGATTTTCTGTGACTTCCTGGTTGCAAACACTTTCACGAGTGAGAGTTTAAAACAAGTATTTGTTAAAGAACCAGAAATTGTCTATCATTTCTATAGTTGTGTCTTCATAAAGAGACAGAAACATTTGAATTAATGGTCATTAAACCTGGCTCGTGGTGACGTAAGACTGTATATCTCCTGCTCTGCACTTTCACAATAATGTATGGGCAGCTCTGTCTAATCCTGTTTGAGCAAAAACACCATATGCCCCACACACACACACACGTCTGCTCGTGGTCCAAGGTTGTGACTCTGCACGGCCTCACGATTCCTGCCGCACACTGTGTCCTGCGTTGAAGGCTGTGCTGAGTCGGCTTTTTTGTGCCACAATCTGCGAATGCCGCCCTCGCCCTCTCGACCTCCCAGAGCTCGGCCCGTCAACCCGCGGTAGCTTCCCGCCACAGTGTGGCAGAGGAAGAGAGGAAATACACACATATATATATACATATATATATATATATATATATATTTATAGATAAATGGAAGAAAACGGAGAGTAAGATTAAGGAAAAATGAGAGAGGCTGTAGAGCAAAGATGGAAAACAATTTTACAAGCGGCGCTCTCGAGATTGAAAGGCCTCTTCCTCTAATTTGCGCCGTATTCATCACCTCGGAGGGCAACCTTGGCAACCCCCGGCTGCAGGTCAGAGGAAAAAGGCAATTTCCCCTCAGCCCAATGTACAAGCTGCTCCATTCCTCATGGATAAACTGTACTTTTGAAATGTGCCGAAGTGAGAGCATTCATCACCAGAGCCAGGTCTCCCCACATCCACGTCCACCTCCCTCCTCCTCCTCCTCCTCCTGCTGTTCCTGCACAGCTAAGGAAAGCTGGAAGAAGCCAATATGTCTGATTAATAACTTTCTCCTTGTGCAGCTAAAGAGCGCTCAGCAGGGCCACTGTCAGTCAGGAGGAGGCGGTGTCGGGCGCGTTGCCCACCTAATTCGCTTACTGAGCACTGGGCAGCGTGCCCACCTGACGCAGAGCAGACCGTCTCAGTCTCTGTCAGATTTTCTTCTCTCTTTTTTTTTCACTCTTCTTGGAGATCCACCACGCTGGGCTCTGCCAATGAAGACACCAGAGGTCTGTAACAAATCCACTCGTATCTCTGGCTCGCTCACACATCTACAGCTGGGGTGGGGGAATAAAGAGATGAAATGATGGCGTGTGAAAGTCAAACAGAACAAGGAAACATACGCCGGGGTTTTAAAACAGATGTCAGTGCAGAAGGACAGGATGCTCTTGGATTTATGAAGGCAAATGTGAAGGAGAGGGTGTCGTAGCGCGTGGAAAAAGGGATGCTGTAATCTGGTTTGCTGGTTGACGCCAACCAGGAAGTTAGAATCAGTTGAGTCGCCACCAGGGGGCAACAAGACGTCAGTTTGAATGGAAGTCAAAGGAAAAAATAACTTCTTCTTTGAGGCTCTATCCAGAACGAAACATAAACAATCTTTTTCTTTTGACATTGAGTATACAATCAGAAAAACAGAGGAGACAGAATGCAGAGAGTCAGGGTTATCGTCAAACGACCCAACCAAACAATCTCCAAACACAAGGAGAGGAAGATGACGATGATGAAGGGGATTATGACATCATCGCTTTCCCAAAGTAGTGTATTTGTTGTCCAAACGAAAACACAAGCGTGGCCTTTTGAGATTGTCTCACTCACTCACTCACTCGTGTTTCAGGGCTCCCAAAATGCTGAAAAGCTAGACTTGCTTTTGCATGAACAGCCCGTTATGCCGTCAGTAAACATTGTCCTGAGTGGTAGATGATCTCAGTCACTGGTTTCAGGTCTTCAACATGAGGGTCACATGAGGGTCATGGGGAGCCGGAACCAACCCCAGATGAAATAGGATGGAAGACGGGAGTAAACCCTGGAGACGAACAACCGCTCACTCTAACATTCACACCAATTTAGAGAGTCTAATTAACCTAATTCCCCAATCTTGCATGTTTTTGGACAGTGGGAGGAGACCTTTGGTCAATCAGGGATCTGAAGTGGTGAGGCAACAATGCTAACCACTTGGAGGCGCTCTTGTTTTGGTCAAAAGAGAGACGGTAGGCACTGAAACCACCGGTTCCCGCGCACGTATGAGTCAGCGCTCAAAGAATTCCAGGAAATACAAATGAGGGCAAACTCTTGGGGAGAAATCACCGCGACTGGAATGGAAAATGAGCTTGATCGTGTTCGCATGCAGTACGACCCGGTTCCCGAAGCAGCAGAAGGCAACACCAGCTGCCATTTTCCTAGTATGTCCGGTGTACCTAATAAAGTGGCCGGTGCTTGAACGTATCTATTGATGCACAGAAAAACCTATAACATCAGCGTGTCACAGAGGCTCAGAGATAATCTCACGTTCAAACACATATCGAGGGCATTTTCCTCTTAACGATCGCATCACATTGCCATCTCCCGCTCACACAATGAACTCGTCTCTAAAACACATCACTTCCACTTCAGAGAGAGAGAAAGCGAGAGAGGCTGGAGGTAGATGATGATGATTATTCAGCCACGCTCTCTCTCTCTCTCCTCTCTCCATTGATCCCGTCCCATCAGAGAGGCTATAAATATTAATAAGAGGGCTTTGTTTTAGCAACCTGTGTGAAGATCAGAGCTCAGAACAATAGAAGTGTATGGACATGCTTTTCTTTCTCTCTCTCTCTCTCTCTCTCTCTTTTTTTTTTTCTCCTAGAGGCAGACAGTCAGGAAGGCAGCCCACAGAGTGTCCTTGGGGGAGGGGGAGCCTAGGGGGGGGAAGCCCAGCCTTCAGCCCACCGCCTCAGGCTCAGTGTGTTCAAGTCAAGGGCAGCTCAAGGGGAACGGCTGCTGTGGCAGAACCTGACTTTGGTTTAAAATTTGCCTTTCACACAGACCGACACACACACACACACACACACACACTGTAGTGTGCGACAGACTTTTTTAGGTATTTTCACACAAATACAAATGTATCGTCTTCTAAATCTACAGTGTACGACGTTTTTAAGACAAATAATACTATCTTTTTTAAATACATGTTTTGGAAATTGTCTCAATTTGTGGTTTTGAGGCGAAGATGACTAACTTTACAAAGTTTGAAACTAAAGGCCACGTCCGCATGTTAACAACGGCACAAAACAAAAACAAAGTTCCCCCGTAAAGACGGAATCGTTTAGGAAATATCTGATTGTCCACATGGAACAACTCAAAAACGCTGTAGTACATATGCCAGGACTGTAAGTGGCGCTGCAGCGTAACCGACACAGAATGAACCGGGCCAGTAGAAAGATGCATGTTTGTTTACATTTTGTGCCATTTCTGTGTGCATATTTAGACTTTTCTAGTGACAGGGAGTTTGAAAGCTTTTGTTCTGATTCACTTCAGTGACGCAAAGTGACCACACGAGGCAGCGGTAGACCAGCAGCTAACTAACTAGAGTTTCCCAGCAAGAAAAGGCTGTGTAACGGGAGCAAAAAGCAGAAAACTGTAGCAGGTGTACATTTTCTGAGGAGAAAACTTTGTCAATATCCCATACAACCACACTTCCAGAAAAATCCCTGAAGTGTCTCTGTACTTTCAGCAAAGAGACGCGGTGAAAAAAATGCTACTTTGGTTGAGATTTATACATTTTGATTTATGATCAGAACGTTGTCAGGAAAGCAAACCAAAATTTAACGTTAAGGACAAAAATCTCCAAACCACAGCAACTAAAATGAAATGGTTAGATCTCACTAAAGAGATAACCTTTAATGTTTATGTTTTTGACCCTTTAACTCAATTAAAGAGAAAACTATAAAACGATGAAATATGTCAAATTTGAGCCTGTGGCTCTGACCCTCCCTCCCTCCATCCCCACCTTGTGTGTCGTTTAGAGTCCCAGAACAAAAATGTGTTGGAGTGTTATCTGACCTCTATTTTCTCATCCAGACCCGAGTGATGGCGTGAGCCTCTGGGGGTCACGCTGCTCCTCCACTTGGTTAAACGTTTTAATGCTGCACCTGACATCATTGTGTTCACAAACCAGAGTCGTCCCTCCCTCTGACGGTGGAGACAGTGATGGACGGTCTGCTGGGGTTGCAGAAAATATCCTGAAAATGAAACCAGAGAGACAATGGTTTGACCCAGGACCAGGAGGGGGACGGAGACAGAGAAAGAGCCTGTGTGTGTGTGGATGGATCCCTCCGGTTAATGGGAGTTTATGATTTACAGCAGATGTTGGCCAACTCCTTTTCAATCTAGAAACAATACGCGTGACATGGGGCCCATTTCTTGAAGCGAACGAATCGATGCGGCAGCATGGTGCGGATTTTATGTGAAGTTAAACTGAGCGGGAGAATGACTGATGCAAGCCATCCAAGCTGATCCACGGAGTGCAGCGCGGCCTCGCTGATGTGTGGAGACAAAGGCTGCATTTACACTGCCGGTCTTGATGCCCAAATATGATATGTCGCCCATATAATCTGTTTATTTTTTTGGAGGGCCATTGCCTCTCCAAAGAGACCCATATCTGATATCCTGGGCAGGATTTTCACCATAATTTAACAGGCTGGGAGTTATTGTGATGGATAAATGTCTTGCTGCAGGGGGCTGTCTCCACTGCCCCCTACTGTCTGTTAGTGGCAAAATCAGGGCGGTCAGGAGGTCTCGCGAGAAACACAAATTGTTCATCATGGCAGAGTTGGCGAAAAAGAAGCAGAGAAAAACCGCCGCCGGAGGTAGCGAGGAAGAGGAAACGACCGAGCGAGGGGCCACACGCGAGCAAACATCGGCCCTTTTTAAACGGTGGGAATAGAAAACCACAGAAGCGTGGAAAATGGATGCGGACCAGCATGAACATGGCTCCACGGCTTTTCCGACAGTGAAGATAAAGCGCTAGACAATGGAGGCTTGTTTACGATAGTGTCGTAAAAATGTGTACTCCGAAAAGCCACCGGACTTGCTTTAACTCTTGGGGAGACGAACCGCAGGGTGGGCTTGGCTACTGACCTGAAAATGGTTAAGAGGCCAGAAAGGAAGCGAAAGTGTTGCTGCTGTGAAACTGAGAAGTCCTCGCTTGAAAGGCTTAAAAGTTATGAAACCTCAACCTGAAAAGCGATGGTTTGAGCCCTCGTCCACCAGTCTTGCAATCGTAAATAGTGTACACGTGTAAAAATCGGTACAGTTCGGAATGGTTAAGGCTTGCACTTCGACTGGGAACAGTGCCCGATGGCTGCGCAGCGTGACTTCGAACCAGTGTGACGACAATGAACGATGACATGAAAGCGACACAACAGCAACAACAAGACATCAAGCTTTGTATGAGAATAGACAAGCTCACCCAGACCTTACTGTACCATGTTATTGTGGTACCCCATGGGAATAGTTGGGGCTGGTTATTTTTGGTACTATTCCTAATGGAAATGCTTATAAATATGTACCGTACTGTACCAAACCGCGTGGTTCCACTAAGTGGAAACACGGCTAAAGTGAAGCAGGGTCAGATATCACCACAGCTTGTTCTTACCCTTACCCTTAACTGTTACAGCTATAGAATTTAGACATTTTAAAGTTAACCTTGAACCTATAACGTGCGACTTAAAGTCAGAGCCAACACACAGTCAAGGATCCTTCCATGTTGGGTCCTACACAGCTGAATCAAGACTCCTTTCCTTGCATAGTAGAAACACAAAAATGCAGCTGGTAACTGAGAAGGTTCCATCCGGCAAAACATGGGTACTTGAGCTTCACAGAGGATACACAAGATGCATTCTAGTAAAAAAAAACTCTGTGGGAAAGACTCAAAGCGTCCTGCCCCGACTTTGATGACGTAACATCCTTGAAATTCAGCAGTTTGAGCATCCTTCCTTGACTTTGAGAAACACCCACAGGGCTGAGGCAAATAAAATACAAATTTGATGAAGTGATACAGTGTTTGGAATATAAAAAAGGCAGCTACGAGAGACCTAAGAACACACAGAGAGGAAAAACCCCTGAGAGTCTACAGCGAAGGTCAGAAAGCCTGGAAAGACGAGACAATCAGGCAGATGAGTGGTGAGGATGTCGCGAGCTGAGGAGAAAATGAGACACGGGTGCAACTAATGCAACACAGGTGACGGTAACTGGCAAACAAGAGTCATCAGGAAATACCACTGAATTGAAGCAAGACGCAAGAACTGATCCGAATTAAAACAACTGAAGTCAACAAAATCCAACGCGGAGAGAAACGAACTCTCTTTCTCGTGATACAGATGACATTTTCAGCGGTCGCATGAAAATTCAAATTCAGAGCGAAAGTGTGGGACCAAAGTGTTCCTCATCAGAGCACATCTGTAATTTGAGCCGCCACATCCTGTAATGTAATTGTGCAATCAGCAGGGGGCGTGTTGACTTCCAGTTCCACAGAAGAACGAAGAAAGTGTGGCGATAGAAAAAAAAAGAGTCGTGCGGCGCTTTTGATGGATTATTTTCTTTCCCCCTCCGACTTACAAAGAGTTTGTTCCCTCATTAGCATAGCGTAATGAAAGATGGTTTATTCACACCGCCTTGATTTTGTGCTCACAGTTAAAAGAAGAGGAGGGGGGGTAACAAAGATATAAAGAAGGCAAGGGCAGTGTGAGGAAATAATTAGGCCCATAATCAGTTCACACATTATAAAATAGACAAAGAAAGTGTTTTATCCTTGAAACAACTCAAAAATAAAAAAGTGGAAGGATCGGCGTGAAATAGTTTCACAGAAGAAAAGTCTTTTATACCAAATGTAACAGCCATGTTACATTTCTGAACACAATTCACACTGAAATATGTCCATAATCTGTACTGTTTGATCAGTTTATTTATGATTTATGTGATGTGTTGTTTCCAAATTAGCCAAAGACAAATTTCCTCATCTGTGGAAAATAAAGATAATTATACATTATTCTAAAATAACTCTAACCTCTAATGTGACAGCAGTACAGGTAGTTAAAATGTAACAGTCAAAACAAAAACAAAAGACCTAGTTTAATGATTTCAGAGAGGAGCGTGGAATCATGGGACTTGATCTAGGAGTTATCTAGTACCATGTAGACAGTTGTTACTGACTGGCATCGCTAACAATATGTTTGTGTCCATGTTTTTGGTGACGTCACTCTCAGTTACAACATTTCCAACTGAATTGGAAATATTGAAATACACCGGAACCAAAAAAAGCCTTGGTACCCCTCTCAAAAACGTCTTGACTAGAGGAAAAGAAAAACGAGGGTCTGCAGAGGAGAGACGTTCAAATATAGACACATAAAGTGGAAAGGAAGCGAACAACGGGAGAAAATTGATTCATAGGCCGTGTACGCCTTACTCCGCCTCCGTAGGTGGCGCTCTATACGCTAGTGCATATTGAATCAGTTTCCTGTTGACCTTTACGTCACAGAAAAACAAACAGCAAACGGCGAGATCGATCGGGTTAATCGCTGCAGATTAGATGGAGACTCTTGACCCTTCGACATCCGGATCAAAGGCCGGGGAGGAAAGTTTGGTGCATGTGCAGAACGCCAAGTCCAACTCCTGTCTGAGTAAGCGTGCACCTACAGGAGTAATCAGACTATGAATCGCATTATCCAGGTATGTCAGTCCAACAAAGACTTACTCGATTTTTGCTGGACTAACATTTGTCCAACTAAAATCTGACTTTTAATACATAGGTAAACAAACCGAGCGTTGAGGGAGAGTCGCCTGTAGTTCAGGCTATTCATGTCACAAAAGGAACCTCCATTGTTTTACTGTGCAGCAGCAACAACGTATATATATACAGGGTTTTTTGAGAGGGTATTAGAATGTGTTTGATTTGCTGCGAGCCGAGCCACTGGAGAGTCTGCATATATGATCCGTAAACGGGTCTCTCTGCATCTCAGCACCGGTGTCGCCTGTCTGCAACAGCGCTGAGCCAGGCGTCGCCAAGTGTCACGCTCCGGTAGCTCAATTTAAATGGAAATTGGATGAACTGCTTGGATGTGATCCAGCCATCCAGAACAATTAACCCATATTACTGGCAGGCCTTGAAGGAGTAATTTGACTTTGAATGAGTCTGGGGAGGAAAAAACATGTGGTGTTTAAAAACTAGTGGACACAGAAAGAAATAGCCCAAAGAGCATTAAAGATCCTGTTTTCTGCTTTTAGTATCTGTAATTTAAATGTGATATTATGTAAAAAATGTATTATATTAGGGCATTATATGATCATAATATGTCAACAGAGATTAAGGAAACATGTTTAATTGAAATATTTGCCTCACTGATAATGGTGACAAATGATTTTAGTCGGAATTGCCAACTTGGAGAACAGGTTGGACTCTGCTCATTTAATTGCACTTGCGTTTTTGGGATTGCAGAAATCACTTTAAAAGCTAAAGGCTGCTGTTGTACATATTTCACAGACATCACCTTTAATGTCAAACATTGTTTCCAAAGCCTTTAAGTATTAAAAACGGCGTCCGGGCCAGGAGTGTTTCCAAGAGAGTGTTTGTTTTCACTTTGTATTCATGTGTTCACAGCAGGACAGATTACAACTCTTATCCTAATCCACAGGAAATCAATAATGTGATGCTGATCCAAAATATAAAAGAGGTCCTCATGGCTCCTCTCAACCAAATCTCATTAAAAGACCATATATATGCTTGTTTGATTCGTGGCCACTGTGACATCAGGCCCTGAGCTGCGTCCACCAGGCACCAAACAGTGACCTGCCATTTTATTAGGTACACCTGTTCAACTGCCTGTCAACCGAAAGATCAAATCAGCCAAGTACATGGCACCAGACCACAAAACGCATTGAAATTCCAAAAGCTTCATTTGACATTGCCTTGCACATTGTAAAACCTAACAGCACATTTTGGAATTGTACTAACACAATTTACCCCGGTTACCTCGACAATAAAACTTGAGAAACTTAAATGTCTTATGCTGAAATAGTTTGTTAATTGCTCATATCTCCTTTTTTGTTTGTTTGTTTTTTGAATTGGCAACTCTGCTTTACTGACATGGACACCATATCAACTTTATTATCAGTAGTGGTATAAAGATATTGTCAAAGTTGATTCACCCCTGGCTGTATGAAAAGACCATGGTTGTTTATATTTCCCTTCTCTATTTATTATTTTTACCATTATTCTTTTCTGTGTGTCAACTTTTTTTTATTACTGTCTGCCTCATATTGTTGTATTATATTGCATATATTATATTATATATATTGTATATATTGAGATTTGCTTATTGACGTATTGTGTAGGAGGGGCAGGTAATATAAGATTCTTCTTTCTTTTCATCCACGTTTTTGGATTTTGATGTTTGAGCAAATAAATAAAGAAAAATTATGCAACAAAATCAACAACAGAAGAGTTATTCAAGAATATATGTATAAACATCACCTTTCTAAAACTGCAATATAAAAAGAACACAAAGTAACCAATAATAATTCTAAATTACATATATTTTCTCTTTTATTATTACGCATTTTTTGAGTAACGTTGTGTTCTTTATTTTTATACATTATGTATATTGTTTGTTTGCGCCTGTGTTTCTGTTTAGACTTAAAAGAAAAAGAGCTTCCATAGAGACAACCATGTCTATGGTGACGTGTATTTAAAAATATGATGACAGTGAAACATGTCACGCTGCGACATAAAATAAAATAAACAACTTTATTCCTCGCTCCATTTTACCGGGGCGTCAGCAAATCCCTCAACGTTGGAGCAGCGTGTCAATAAAAGAAGCAGAGGCAGTGGGAATCAGAATGCTCTGCATGCTGGGGACTGTTGGTCTTTTCAGTCCGTCAAGTAATGGGTGAAATTGTGTCTGCTGCACAGCTTATAAATGGCAGTGCTGGCAGTATTTATCTATGTCTCAGACAATCCTAGTGGGAGATGGGGAGGGTGAAATGAGAATCAACAGCCTGCTCCTCCTCCTCCTCCCCTCGGCTCCCGTCAGGTCATTCCACCCCCACTAACCCTCCTCTCCACGGCAACATGTGAGGAGAAACTGATAAATATAAAGCAAGTCCAAAGCCGCCTGCTGCTGCTGCTGCTGCCCTCTGATTTTCGCCGCTATTCCAGGGGTCACTCGAACATATTTTGTCCAAAACCTAAAGGGATCTCAAATAATCTGCTTCTCCTTCTGAGAGTCCCTTTGAAAAAATACTGTATGATAAAAGATTTATTCTCTTTTAAATCACTTCCTGTGAACTCTTAGTGCATATAAGGCCATCAATGCAAACCTTTTGCTGGGATTTCAATACAAACTTTGCAATCCTTTTTTCCCATTGTGTACCGCTTTATCTTCCACATGAGGGTCACAGGAAGCAGGAAGCAACCCCAGCTGACAGAGACAATCAACAATTCAGTCTCACATTCACACCAAGTGTCCAATTAACCTCTGCATGTTTTTTATACAGTTGGATTCAGGTGAAATCATTTTTAATTTGGCAGAAACTGAAGATAAAATAGTTGCATGTTATTTATATTTTTTGTAAGTGTACAACCACATGATCGCATGAATTGTCAGCTCCACTCCAATTTGGACCACCATATTTTTAGAGCGGCCAACTATGACGGATTCACAGGTTCTCCAATACATTTGTAAGAGAAAGTTAAGCAGCAAATTAACTGATTTACCTGCACTTTAAAAGCTAACATGTAAGGTAATGGAGGCACCTTATAAAACTGATCAACTATGATAACGCTAGATTGGTATTGAATTATGAAACCTGGGAACACGGTATCTCAGGTATCTCATGTTCTTGCAGAATCCCATAAATTGATAATAAATGGGCCATATAAAATCGATTGGGGGGGACATATGTGGCCCACGAGTCACAAGTTTGAGAACTCTGTAGTATTAACTTGCATCTTCATACAATAAGATACAATAAGATGGTCTGCTACTGATTAATAAATTAAGTTTAAATGTTCACCCTGTAAGGGAAAAAGTTTGAGCTGCCATTGGCATAAATCGTTCCTAATAATGTGACTGGTTTATTACTTGATCTGTTACATATATAATGTAGGGAAATTCTGCTTCTGATCCTGCTTGGTTTTAACAATAATTTGCATATTTTCATCTTCCAAATCAAAGGTTTTTTACACTCCGGTGATGGCGGATCAGCTCGTGTGATAAAAGGCGGCACATGAGCTATTTCTCGTCTCCCGTTCTAGACAACTGACCTTTGACTTTGTCTGCAATGGTCACACCTTGTTAGCACATCTCCAAAGGATAGAATAGAAGCGACAGACGCGGGCATGAGGCGAAGGAAGGATGGAGAAAAGGGGACAGGAACACAGGGAAGTAACAATAACACGCAATTTCAGGCTTCATTGTAATTCCACTCTCACCTCGGTCCCAAGTGACAAGCGGCGAGCCACCCAGGATTCTAATCATTCCTGTTGTCTGACGGGTTCCCCGAGCGAGATCGAGTTGATTGCTTGAGCAAATTTGCAAAGTAATGATGCAATTTACCGCAGTGTGCGTTTGGAGGGTCTGAGCCGTCAGTTTGGTGTGGAGAGACTCACAGGAGACCAGGCTGGAAGTTGTTGTCCTCTCCAAGAGACTTGTCTGCGAGTAAATTAATTTCAGTGTTAATTATTACAACCTGCAAGACAAGTGTTTTATATCTGTGTGGACTAAAATCCACTGCAACAACACAGAGCTAAAGTTTCAGATACATTTAGCTGTAAATGCTCTTTTTTTTTTTTTACCTTTTTTTCCTTCCTCGATGTCTCCTATGGGGCCCAAACTTTACATTTTTTGTATTTTTATCTGCTATACTTTTAAGGGTTGTTTTATTTAGATCTATCTATCTATCAAGTTCTATATCTATATATTACAATAGCTCTTTATCTATATCACGAGCTAGCTCTTTATCTATCACACTACCTAGTTCTATATCTATATATTACAATAGCTCTTTATCTATCTATATCACGAGCTAGCTCTTTATCTATCACACTACCTAGTTCTATATCTATATATTACAATAGCTCTTTATCTATCTATATCACTAGCTAGCTCTTTATCTATCACACTCTAGTTCTATATCTATATATTACAATAGCTCTTTATCTATCTATATCACTAGCTAGCTCTTTATCTATCACACTAGCTAGTTCTATATCTATATATCACAATAGCTCTTTATCTATCTATATCACTAGCTAGCTCTTTATCCATCTATCTTTTTTTTAGGTTTTCTTCCATCTATTGGGCTCACTAGCTAGCTAGCTTTTTATCTATCTATAGGGCTCGCTAGCTAGCTAGCTCTTCATCTATCCATCCACCTCTGATAAATAACTACTTTTCTGTTGATATGGTTAATTTTAAAAATAGGATATGGTGTCATGTTAATGACTGAGCTCTATTGATGCTAGTGGGTATATTTTAACTAGAAGTCAACAAGCTAACTTTTACCTTGTTTCCAGTCGTTATGCTAAACCAGTGGTGTGTTCAATTCACACAGGAAGTAGGACAGTTGAGAAGCTGGGGGGGGGGAAACGTCATTATTAGCAATACACATTATTTTACTCACAAACTGTGTAGTAACATGTCCACATTACGGTGAGAGGCAGCCATTTTAGAATTCTATTTTGGGGTTTGTGTTATTGTTTTCCTCTGAATAGAAACTCAGAAGTTCAGGCTACAACTGGAACACACCATTACCTTAGCTAAGCTAAGTTGAACAGAGCTAAGATAGGACAAATTAAGCAGAGCAGCTCCTGTGGCTACGTGTTTGATCCCATAGCAAAGTGCTATCAATCGTCTCATCTCACTCACCAGGAGAGTAAATACGCTTATCTCCCAAAATGTCAAGCAATGAGATCTAAACCTCTGAGAACTACTATGAAATGTTAATGACTTGCCACCAGACAATTGTGTCTGTAACAACCTCCGCGGCACTCTGTGAACGGCGGATCCTGACGTGTAATGAGACATGTCATTTTCAGCTAACGCCAATGAACCCCAATCATCTCACACACACACGTATTCTTGTGAGTGAGGACATTTATAGACATGATTCATTCCCCCGTCCCATATCCTGACCCGAACTAAATGCCTGACCGTAACCCTTAATCAGGTTTTGGTCTCCATGAGGACTAATGGTCCTGAAAAGGTCAGTGTTTCTGCAAGAAAATGTCCTAAAGAGACAAATACACACACAAACACGTTGTCTGTCATCTCAACTCTTAACAATTCCAGAGTCCAGAGAGTCCCAGAGAGCACCAAAATGTAACTTTTAGACCAATCATTTTCAGTGTGACACAGCGTGATTCCTCATGGCAGTTACTCCATTATAGAATTTGAAAACCATAAACAGCGGTGACTGATTGAGAGGGTGAAGTTCTGTATATTTGTCCCCGAACAAAAGGACTTGTCAGTGAGTACATTAAGATCCCGGTGAGAGACAAGGCACATTTCCATTAATGCATTCCTTGCAAACAGGTCTGGAACCAACTGTGAAATTATTCATTGTAAGGAAACGGATTCTATCTTTTTCTCTCAAGAAGGGAAAAACAACTCTATCAACTTTTTTTTCTTCTTCGCCATTTATGATTTTCAAATCCACTTCTCCGTTATGTTTATAGATTATCTGAATTGTTTTTTTATGACCTTCTTTCTTCTAATCTCTGTATACGGTTAAAGTGCTGCATAAATAATTCACACACAAGACTGGTTTTTTTCCCCACTGTGTGAGTGTAAACCTTGATAAAATATAGTTTTCAGGGGTGTAAATGTAAAGAACATTTACTCTGTTTAGGCATTTTACAATTATTTACATTTTGTGACACTTTACTTCACCTCAAATCAAGATAAATACTGACTTTAACTCCACCGCAGGCCCAGTTTATCACAGCTACAGTAGCTTTTAAGACTTAGATATTACACAAAAGACAAACTATAAAATGCTAAATTGCTGATAATATACAGTAATAGTTAAAAAAAGCTTTTAACATCTCAATCGCCGTTATTAAATTGTAAGATTATATTAAATTTTGACCTGCAGTTGGCTCAATTTACTTGTTTTTGTGTGGTTTGGTTTTGAGCAGCAAAGCTCAAAAAGTATACGATGAATTTTAATGATTTTTTGGGGGGGATTGTAGTTAATAAGCCAAGTAAAAAATTATTTGATTTGAGTCGAATATGGAAACTGAGTGACCTTGGCAGAGCTTTTGCTAGTTTACTCTGTGGTAGAAGAACTCTCACCAATAAAACTTATCTATTTTATTTAAAGGTAAAAATGAGAAAATCACAAACACTGTTCTACTGTATATACCAGTGTGTGTGATCGGAATGGAGCTGAGGAATACGTAGATAATGAAACAAATAGCTGTAATTGATTGACTAATCAATTAAGGCCACGTCCATATGATCTTTTTCTTAAAGACGGCATCGTTTTTACGACTCAAAACGCTGTAGTAAATATGCCAGGGCTGTAAGTGGCGCTGTAACGTTACACCAAAAACAGAGAAGAAGACGTACACATTTATGCATATATTTCTGTACGGTTTCCGTGTGAATATTAAATGTGAATATTTGATATTTACGGTCAAACAATCTCCAAACGCAAGACAACGAATGAGAGCGCAAAAGAGAGGTGGGGATATGACGTCATCGTTTTCCTAAAGTAGCGTATCCGCCTGTGGTGAATCTACAGTGAATTAACCGCTACATGTTTTTGGACTGTGGGCGGAAACCCCTAAGGAAAAACCTCTACAAAGTAAAATAAATAAAATAAAAAAAATAAAATAAAATTGGTCCTAAAATTGACCCTTGAGGCACCCCATGCTATACAGTGGCAGACAGACACATTTGCCAATGGTTGTTGTTGTTGTTTTTTAAACTATGTGCAACAGCTTTCATTTAAAATGTAAAAAGACGTGTGAACAAAGGTTCAGGTTCTCCTCTAGATTGACATTTCCGCGCTTCTGCATGCGACGACGGCGCATCGGAGCCGTAAACGCGGCGCTTCTTGTTGGAATTGGTGTGTCTAGTCAACTGTTACTGAACCACCGCTGAGCTGCTGGAATCACGGGAGAACCGCTGGTGAAGCGATTATCCAGACACAAGCGGGGTGCGGCAGGTTTCTCCCTGTGGCAAAGCAATCACTGTGTTATTTGGTCGAGGATGAAATAGTGAACATTTGTGAGATTGTGCTGCTTAATCCCCAGTGAATAGCTGAGAGCATTAATACAGAGACTGTACCAACATTTGTCTTGCGTCAGTATTGTCCGTCATTTCTCCCTCACTTGCCTTTCCATGTTTTTTAATGTACCTCATATCATTATGGATTCTTTTTTTTTCTCCACACTGTGGAATCATCTCTTATGAGCCTCCCTGTAGAGGAAGCATAAAAAAAGTATTATTCTCTCCTCCAGCTTCTCTTCTTTGGAGTGGATCCAGCGCCACATGTTGTGCCTTGAAACATCTCCCGCGGTCGTGTTTGATTGGCTGTGGCCCTGACCAAAGCTCGGCACACTGTGGCGTCGGACCTGATTACCAAGAAGCACAGATCACAGCAGAACCCCAGGCAAAAAATAAAACCAAAAAAAAAAAATCCAGTTTATGCACAGCTGCAATACAGTAACAGGCAGCAGAGGAGGCCAGGAGCTTTGTAGTAAAGAGGAATTTTCTGCAATATGAATAAGTCAGAAAACGCTGCGCTCTACATCGATTTCCATCACCTGTCTCAGACCTTGATTTCAGGTTGAAGTTTATCCAGCCTGGTGATTAGCCCAACACACACACACATATAAAACTTGTGTTCATATCTTATTGAGGACACCTCATAGACATAATGCTTCCCCTAGCTCCTTATCCCAACCATAACTACCATCTTATCTTTAGCATAAGGAAGCAAACATGGGTTTTTGTTCCTGACTGAAGACGAAATTGGCCGCCGGCCACATTTACCTAAATCCTAACTCCTAATCATAACCAGTTAATGTCTAACCCTAACCCTAACCTACCCACAACTCCAATTCTTAGCCCTAAATTTAAACCAGTTCATCAGAAATAAGTGTTTATGCCAGAAAAGATCCCACAGAGGCAACAAACACAACACACACACACACACACGTGTGACGTCTCCTCCACACTGAGAGGAAAAGCAATGTTCCACAACGCTACACATTCATTACTCCAAATAAATCTCCATTAAACAAACGCATGATTAGTCTATAGGAATAATTATGACTGTGATGAGTTTCTTCATGGGCCGAGCGGCGGAAATTGTGATTGACGCACCGGGCGAATGTGGACTGCATACGATCATGTCTCCCATGTCCTCACGCGGGACACACAGAGGTGAAACGCAAGGATTCAAGCAAATAATAATATTAATAAAAAATGACATACAAGCCCATACAAGTACTGCGTGGTCTCTGTAGTCACAGAATGACAGCGCCGCGATAAGTCCACCCCTCAGGACAGTTGTCGTCTCCTGCTGTTGACATTAAAGAGGTAAACAGAAATGTTCAATAGCAATTAAATTCAACAGCAGCACAAACCCCGGCTCCCTGATTCACCATAAAGTTAAATAAATACCAGTGAAACACGTCGCAATGTGGACACTTTAAAAGTTCTCGTGTTAAATGCATGGGGTTTTTTTTCCGAAAGAATTCTAGTTCTTTTATGATCAAAAGTGCTTTATGAGTTAATATTATTATTGTTCTGTGTCCGCACATGTGCGGTTTTATCACAGTCCACAAACATTTCGGGCTTTAATTTGCTCCCTCCTTGTCCTTTGTTGTACATTTGCATGGCAGTAAAATAATGACTTGGAAAAATCAAATAAAAGAACTGTTTTATGACTCTAACAAGCAAAACCACATTTTAGTATAAATATATGAATCCAATTAAGAGCTCCACAAATTAAACCCCTAATATAAGCACACAGTCAAATTAACACCATAAACTACAGGACGTGAGTAAATCAAATAACTATTTTAGAAGCTACAGCCTATTACACACATATAAAACATAAAACAACATATTTTTCCCAACTTTTTTTGTTTTATGACTGTAGGTGCAGCCTCGTGAAACACTTTGCTATGTAGAATTTGAAAAGTGCTCCATAAATAAAGATTATTATGATTATGTGTCGTCTTTGGATGTTTCCCTGGAACTGTTTTACTGTTTTCAACAAATACTTCCAGACTCTAATTAGCTCCTCTTCCTACTTTGTGCTTCGTTTTCATCAGACTTTATAGTTAGTGATATTTCTTTTTGTTAATTTCTTACCTGTAAACAAAGTCCATACTAGAAAACCTGCTTAGTATTTGAATGTATCATGGATGAGGGACACAGCTCTTCAAAGCCGATAAAAACGTATTTAAAAACTCATTTAAACAGGATTTTTTGACCACGTAAGCCAAATTTACACGCTAATAAAGAAGCAGAATTATTTATTTTTTTAAAAATAGAGCTGTTATATGTGAAACACACACAAAGCCGACTTTAAAACCTTTCATTTTCACAAACAGAAACCAAAAAGTCCCGTGAATTATTTCTTCAAAAGGCAGCCGGGGTCTCGATCTGTGTGACTTTTTCCACGGAAACCCGCTGGCTTGACATTCGCAACGTTCATGTGGAGACGGTGAAGGTGCTTATTACCAGTGTGTGGTTCGTCTTTCATCTCCGCGGCGTCTCTTAGCAAAACAATAACTGGGCCCTCCCTTCCTTTGAAGTCACCAGGTGGGGGCAGCGGTGCAGATATGAGGTGAACAGATGACTCGATGGGGGAGGAGGAGGAAGAGGAGGAGGAGGAGTTCATGTATTGTGCGGCTGGTCTGTCAATACATATGATAAAACTGATGTCAGCACATGCAAAAGAGCCAGACAGGATGTGTGTGTGTGGCTTTGTTTACATTTTAATGGGAAAAGGAACAGTGGTGACAGATAAAGCCATTGATAGGAAATGGGGAAAAAACCAAAGGAGACAACCCTGAATAGACATTTTCAGCTTCCAGACCTTTTGGAGACCAATCTTCTCAGAGACACGTCAACGCTTCACACAACCTGGAAAAAACAAACTTCTGAGAATATTAGACAAATTAGTTTGAAGTCACTCGGATGGAACAGTTAACGAATTTCATGAGAATTCATTGAGATTTTTACAATCCCACCAGTGTTGCCAGATGGAAAATACAGAAATATCGTACTGTGACTTTAAAATGATCGTACTTTGACAAAATTATCGTACACAATTAAAACAACTTGTGAAAGTGCCAGAATAGTAGCAAAATTATTTACTCTTTATATTGATTTAAAATTAACACTGTCATTTCAAGAGAAGGTAACGGTTCCTTCAAAATAAAAGCCAAAAGATTGTCACACCGTGCCACCGCTTTTTACGGAGGGGACGCCACTCATAAAGTCATCATTATGAGATAACAGTCTAAAGTATGAGATACAATTTCATAATTATGAGATAAAAAGTCATAATGATATAAAAAGTTGAGATAGAAGTCACAATTATGAGACTAAAAGTCGCAATTATGAGATAAAAGTCACAATTATGAGACTAAAAGTTGCAATTGGTTAGTTGCTCTCAAATCACAGGCAAGGTTTGCGACGTGTTTCAATGAAACGGCCAAATGATTGTACGTTCGGCCTTTTTCTTTTTTAGAAAGTCAACGCTGGCAACACTGGATCACACCCACCTTTTTTCAAAAAAATGTTTTTTTTTTAAAAGACGACAACAAAATTCGACCGTTATGATATGTTCACATTTATTGTGCAGTGACTTTTATATACATTACATTTTTATACACCTAATTTACATGAACAGAAATAAATTAATCTGCTAATGTTTCTTGAATGTTTCGTCTGGCTTTAGTGCTGCCACTGACTGGAGGAGGAGAAAAAAAAAGGAAAAAGCACAATAATTATAATTTCAACTGACAACTGACGTGAGTGACGTGTTATATATATATATATATATTTATCTATACGAGTCAATGTAGTTTTTTTTTATTAGTGTTCTCATTTATACACATGTAAAGAGGCAGTTGGGAAGAGTTTTAGTGTTTTATAACTAAACTACAGGAATCTATGATTAACCACAGTCATTTACAATCGTTATTTTCCTTGTACGTAAATCTTTGGATTGTGACTACACTTCTTTTCCCGTTGGTCGCACTGGTGCGCCTAACATTCCTGTCCAGGAAGCCTGTGTTGTCCGCACTTATTCGAACTCCCAATCATGGATTATGACGCGAGAAGGGGGCGGGTCTTTGACTCTTGATTGGCAGATACTACTGTACACAGCTTCCAGCGTGTGCAGCAGTCATGAGAAGCGCGACCAAACAAGATAGTAATTCAAGATTAATGCGCCTCCCAGAGTGGGAAAATTTCAAAACACCAGCCTTGCATTTCCGTGGAGACAGTGAATTCTGTCACCATTTCTGTTATTATTATATCTGTAATGTGTAAAGCGACTTCTGTTTTTTTGGTGTAACGTTACAGTGCCCCACACAGTGCTGGTATATGTACTACAGCAGGGGGTTTCCGTGTGGACAGAGATATTTCCTGAAACAATGCCGTCTCTAAGGGGGGACCTTTTTGAAAACGGCAAAGAAAAGGATTTGTTTCGATTCGACTCCCACCACGACGTGCAGTATACTTAAAATAAAAACATTTACTGTCTCAAGTATGAATGTATATATACAGGAAAGGACAAGAAGGCAACACTACTCGCACCAGTGCAACTACTGAAAAAAGTTAGTCTGGAGCCCTGCCTGAAACCAAATATAGTTTCACTGTAGATTTGACTATAATGCATTTGAAGCATAGAAATAACAGACGCAAAGGGAAAATGTCTAAAAGAAACATCGTAACATCGTATGAGGAATTAATTCATTAACATAATTAAGTTGTTAAAAAAAACGAACACAGTAAAAGTTTAATTTGTAGCTATTTTTCGTGTCTTTTGCTGTATCTTTTCAAAACATCTTACTAACTGCTTCTTTAATATGACTATTACTATTGTGCTACAGACAGAATTGATCACATAGACATAGATAAAGTACAACTCGCCTAATGAATGCATTTCGTCTTTATAAAAAAGTAACTCTAACAAGCTAGTAACGTGTAAATCTTCTCAAGTCTTTTACATTGTTGTGTGTGGAAACGATAAAAAATACATTAACCGAAGCGGCCGGGGTGGGGGCCCCCACACAGAAAAATGTGGCTGAGGGGGCAAAAAAAAAAATACAAATAAAAATGTGCACCACTGCAGAAAGAAATCATCTCTAGTTTTGTCATATACACAAACCGCTCTCGTGTTTTCGGCGACAGGAAGTCTAAATCTCTACTGCTAACTTGTGATAAACACCGACTCTAACTAGAGTGACATGCCTATGTAAACATCAAACAACACGTGGACTTCCAGCCTCCTCCGACCACACGCACAGATAATTTACAGGATACATTGATGAGTCTCAAGCAGCCACAACTCTATGCTATGAAAACATGCAGCCTGTGGTGAGTCTCTACAGTACTATTCAGTCATTTTGTTGTGTGAAAACCCGGAGTTTTTTTTTTTTATCAATAATTAAACAGGAGGATGATTTTTTTTTTTCCCCACATGGCTCTGCTGTTCCAGTGGCAACACACTCAAACCATACCATAGCATACGGGAACATCTGATTATTGCACACTAGCACTGAACTTGCAAATGTTCATGCAGAAACGTGATGAGGAACACACTCGACGCTCAAATCAGGTGGTCGCTCGCTACGTGACAGACAGACGTAGCGTGTTTCTTTGGAAGACTAAAATACATCGTTTGGGGACGTTTTAAGACTACGTGGCAAACAACTACTGAGGCGCCTGCGGCACTTCTGTTACGACCTACGGCAGCAGAGAGAGAGAGGTGCAGTGATGTTTTAGAAAATACAGTGTTAAGATACTTGACACTATACGACTGTGGCTGTATTACAGTACCTTCTGTAGACAGTAGAAAAGGAGTGTCAGAGATGATCATTGCACGAAGGAGGAAACAGGAAACACGACCGGTGGCCTTTGCACATCAGTGGCGACGCAAACACGCGCACAAGTTTCACTACATCCGGTTCACTTTGATGCTTGACTTTAAGGATAAAGATCACGAGAATTGAAAGTTTGAGGCCATTTCTATTGATCATGAACTGGTGTTAAGTCAAAAAGAAAAGAAAACCTGGAAACAGCCAACACCAAACTTCATGCAACCTATGCTTCATAATCTTTTATTGTCTTAATCATTTTGTCTGCCAAAACTTAAATTTTGACACGTGTTCCTTTGCTTTGTCTTAAATACACAGTGTAAAACTAATTAGTTGCATTCTTCACCTTAAGTCCATAAACATCCGCCTCAGGTAATTCATTTTTGGCACCATGAAAGCAGACAATCCAAGTTATTACGCTTTAATTCCGATATCCTGGCCTAAAAGTTAAAAAAATGTCACTACTTAACATAATGATCCATTTTCCTCCATTTGGCATAGAAGTAGTTATCCTGGTTTTCCAGCAGGTGGCAGTGCTTTTGTGTTTATTATGTTAAGGCCTGAAAATGAAATATAATTATTCAAAAGTGATTGTGTTACTGGCATTTGAAGGATTACAAACTTCTACATAATGGATTAAGTTATTAGTTCAAATATAGAAGTTGCAATGTTTCTGATGTGAAAGCTCATGTTGACTGTGTACAGGTTTAAAGAAAAATTAAAAATAAAAAAAATATGAATCACACGCAAGGATAAAGAAAATGTCTCATGTGCAAAGGCCTTAATTCCATGAGACCTATCCACCTCTTTTTCAATGGCATGTAAAACTATACTACATCTACATCCAACATTCATCGCATTGTTTCTGTTAAAACACAAAAATAGTTAAGACTCTGAAAGAATCTCAGCAGAGAAACTAAAATGATGCCTGGGGTTTGTTTGTTGTTGCTGCTGCTGTTTTTTTTCAGTCACACACACATTTGCCCCTGAAACAAATCCACATTCTAGACTACCCACTAGACAAGTGAAAGGGGTCATAAGGCGAAAGTGTGGCAGAAGGAGGAGGAGGAGATGTGAAAGTGAAGAGGGGGCTTTTATAGTGATGGACCCTGTGAGGAACTGGACCTTGCATCGTCTTCTCTCCGACTCAGGGTGATTGAGGACCCGACCTGTAGCTCTTGAAGCTGCCCAGCAGACTCTGAACCCCCTTCTTGACACGCCGAGCCACTGAGTCGGCAGGAGGCGTGGGCAGGCAGGAGGCCAGGCTGGGTGGACGTGCATCCAAACATTTCTGGTAGCGGAGCTAAAAAGAAAAGGACACACAAAAAGAGCATGAATGGTGTTTTGCAAACACTTGACTTAACACTTAAGTGCAGGGCTGCAACTAGAATTTGATTACTACAGTAATCGTCAACTGTTTAGATAATCACTTCATCAGTTTGAGTTTAAGTGATTTCTGATTATACAGCTTTAAAATGTGAATATTTTCTGGTTTCTTTGCTCCATATAGTTCCACATTCAAACAAGTGTGATTCAAATTTCTGCTAGCTTTAACTATTCTATTAGAGAATGACATGAAAATCTGACAGCACCAATTTATCAACCCTGTTCAAACCTTAAATTAACATCCATTTTTAGATATAATAAAAGAACATAAATGAAGTAGAGCTATTCGATTAATAAGTCGATTAGTTTCCCAATTAATCAATTAGCTGTGTGGTCCTTGAAATGTTGAAAAATATTGATCTATGTTGTACCGAATTATGTTCTCAAATGTCTTGCTTTTCTTATATGAAGCACAGAAACAAGAAAATATTCACAATTAGGGCCAAAAAATTTTATTTGTTAAAAAAGACTCTACCTCGACTAAGACAACAAAAAAAAAAAAAAAAAAAAACTTGTATTGCACTTATGACTAGCACTTCATAGTTTGTTCTACTTGAAGCTCTTACTTACTTCTAGCTCTTATTTGTACCCAAATGTTTAAATGCACTTTTGTAAGTCGCTTTGGATAAAAGCGTCTGCTAAATGACATGTAATGTAATAAAAAAAAAAACACTCAAACTGATTATCAAAATAGTGGTGATTCGTTTGAGTTGTGAAGCGATTCCTTAATTAATCGTTTCAGCCCTAAAACTAAAGCAATTTGTCCTCAGGATTTCGTCTTTGTATGTTGTTGAAAGTAATGTTCGGAAAATGTTCTGGGAACCTTTAGAGAATGTTCTCTAAACGGAGAACCTTGGGGGAACCTTCAGGGAACATTCCCTCAAGCAAAAGGTAACGTTCCAAATCATTCTGGGAACCAAAATTAGCTGAAACGGTATTTTATATTACAGCAGCGTGCATTCAAGTCCATAAAAATGTAGTAAAATTAATTATACAACAAACAGGATACACAGGATTAATGGGCACAGATTGTAGAGAAAATCTACACAAATCTACTACAGGAAGCTCAGTTTGAAGACAAATGGATAAAATGGACAATATTCCAAGACAAGAACAGCAACGCAGACCACAGGAAAGATAGTTGATCGAGTAGAAACATGGACAGATTGCTATTGTTTTTGTAATTATTTTTTATATGTTGGTTTTACAACTGGTAAATAGAAAACATTCAATAAAAGCAAGTCTAAACAAAAAAAAAGGAATGCTGTGACTCACCATGCAGGCCGCCTGCACAGCCTCACTCAGACTGGCAGCGTTAGGCTCACACCAGAACATGTGACAGGTGAAGTCTCGCGGGCCCTCGGCCATGATGAACGCGAAGGAGTGGACGTCCTTGCCCACGCCCATAAAAGACAGGAAACGCACCCTGCACTCGTACAGCACGTCCTCATCCTGGACATAGACAAAAAAAATGACAGTGAATTACATCATGAAGGTGGATTATTTGTCAAATACAATAGATAAAAAAAAGGCTTTAAATGCAACTCTGAAAACTGGGAAAAAAAAAAAAAAGCTGCTGTAATTATGACGTATTTAGCCAACTTTGTGTCGGTTAGTGTCATTAAAATTCTCCTCCATCCTCCTTCCATCACCTCATAAACAACTTTGGAGAGAGAGAGGGCATTTATTCCCATGCACAACACCTTTTGTCCAAAGATATAGCTGTATACAATCTGAAAACAGCCCCACCAACACCCTAAATTAAGGATAATTCCAAACATATAATTTCATATAATTTCATTTGTAGCACTGTCCAAATTGTCAAAACAGTTCTTGGCATTAATTTAAAAATATTTAACGCACTTTTATTGGACAAAACTCTTTAAATGGCTTTGATAATTCCTCTATTAATGCAAATTCCATCTCCAGAGAATGTATGCTTGGACTTTAAGATGCCATAAAACTTGAGTATCCAAATTTAAATGTTTCCTTTAAATTGTGACTTCATCCCTTTTACAAGGATGATCATAAATTTAGGGAACTTGAGAGTTGCTGAACTTAAGCACTTCAGTAAGAAGTCACAGAAAAGGTGTAAATAAAGTGTTTCCACTGAGAGTTAATGGTGCAATCTCTGCTGTGCGACATGATTGTGATTGACATGAAGTGCAAATTTTTAATTCTTCACACCGCATTGATTGTCGCTTACCTGTCTTGAAAGTATTGTGAGAGTGGCTGGTGCAACATTCACAGAGACTGGTGTCCAATCATTTTTGTCTTTGCCATTAATTTCCACCTCCAGAGCGTCATTAATGACATCCATACCTAAGAAACAGAAAAACGAAACAACAACACAGAGTTTGGAATGATAGTGCCTGGAATCAAATATATTTATAATAATATAATTAATATTAATATTTTGTTAACTGCTTTCTTACCAACAGGCTTCACCACATTTTTACAACCAAGGTAGTAAACACTGAAGTGCTGGAAGAGTTCATTTTTAGGTACAGGGAACTCTGTTAGGAAACAAAAAGAGACATTAGATTATCTTTCCACAAGCTATAATGATATTAAAATAAAGCCAGTTAACAGTACCTTGAATAGGGATGACCGCATCTCGGTCAGAGCCGAATCTGCCGAACCCTGGCTTAGTTGCTTTTCTCTCCATCATTATCTAAAAAAGTTGAATTCGGGGAGAAAATGTGAGAAGTTTCAAGTCAGAAATCCACGGCTGATGATGCCCGAGCCCTGTCCCCGTGTACCGAATTCGTTACGAAACAAAATTAAATCCAAATCGCGGCTGACCTTTGAGCACATCTCATGTAAGCTGGTGGCGATGTTCTTGGCAGGCGAGTCACAACGGAAAACATGACACTTCAGAACTTGGGTCAAGTTGTCTCGAGCCACATATGCAAAATCCCTGCAGGTGAAATTAGATGGGAAAGGTCAGAGTCACATATTGAATTATTAATACAACAAAAAAAAATGTGTGACGCTACTTTTAACAAACACACACACACACACCACTGCAAATACAGAAATCACAAAATAATCAATTGGCAGAAGTAAGTGAAATATACCTTTCCCTGTTCATGATGGAAAATGCAGCATGAAAGAAAAGACATGATGGTTAGTTGCAGGATTACAGGTAAAACACAAAAACAGGACACATCAGGAGTGTTATTATTTTTGTGTGTAATCCTAACGATAATCCAGCAGAGGGCAGCACTGCCCTGACACTCAGTATTTTCAGGAAAGTGAAGCAGGAGGCTGTCGATTATTTAAAATAGGAATAAATATTTAAATGCAGATTAAGAGACAGAGAATTCAGAGAGGGCTGTTTGTCAGGAGGAAAAAAAAACCTTGACTGAGGGTAAAATAAACCTCTTAAGGTAAATATTTAATCCTCCAATATAAGAAAATGTGAACTATAAATTAAAGAACAAGAGTACTAACACACAAGCAATAATTGACTGATTAATCCACCACTACAGTTAAATACAAATATGTTCCAGTTTCTTTGCTCCTCTTTGGACAAAATAAGTCAATGGAGAATGTTGACATTTCAAAGTTTAGGGAAACACTATTAAATATTGTTTTGACATCCCATAGACAAAACTACTTATCAATTATCAACAAAATAACAAACAGGTTCACTGAATAATGTAATTAATACTTATTTGCAGCCCTATATCACACAACAAATACAACTACATGATAGTTTCAAATAGTTTCCTTTAAAGATACAGTGTGTTGAATTTGACATTATAATTTTCTAAATAAACCTACCATCACCTGATTATATAATTGTTGTTTTTCATTAGCCATTTCTGATCACCATGTTTAAACAAAGTGCGTCAATCTTCCGTCTCCACGACGGATCTACTGCATACTGACCTGCCGTTGTCTCTGCCTACACCCCAAACACGGATACTGCCGATGGGCTGAGTGTGAAGCAGAGTTTGGCCCAGCGGGTCGATCAAGTTCATCGTGTCATTCTCCAAAACCATCAGCATGTCCTTCCCCTGTCACGACACACGCACATTCTTACTAAGAGCAGCTTCACTTATAAACCATCTGTGCTGCTGCTGTCAACTTCAGGAGTTAAAGGGTGGTTGTGTACAAGCATTAAATACAGAGACACTTGTTCAAACTTGTGCTTTGACTATTGTATCCGCAGTCTACATGTTCAACACAATAAAGCCGCAACAACGACGACGACAACACTGTGACTTCACAGAAAAAGCTCCTGCAATGACTGAAGCTATATTCGCATGAGCTCCACCAAGTGGTAACTGGGGATATTACAAGCAAGACAGTATTAAAAACAGTCTATGCAACTGAACAGAATAAAAAGTGTCTTTGTTAGGGACATTGTTCTATGAAAGAAACCCGATTTTGGGCAGAAACAAGTAAGTAGACGTCCACACATTGTGTTTTTGGAGAGACTTTCTGGTCAGTGGTTGTGTAGCTCTGTGTAGCAGGCAGGACAACAACTTTGACAGATGACACTGCCTCTAGAAAACATCTGCTAACATCCTGTTGTCCTTCTCATTACTGTAAATCCTAGACCGTTTGTGATCTAGACCTAGAAAACTATGGACTATCGACCTTTCCAGGGTGTGACCCTGCCTTTCGCCCATGTCAGCTGGGATTGGCACAGCGCCCCTGCAACCCTCATGTGGAGGATAAAGCAGCAGAAGACGGATGGACGGATACTGGAAAGCAGAGCTTTGTGCCTATATACTTGTCATTACGGTAGCCCTCAGGACATCGGCGGAACGACTGACGAGATTCACCAGCGCGCCGCACGTTTGTAACGCCAGAACCGTGATTCCTTAACAGTTGGCAGATATCGAAAAGTGATAGTTATTTTGGAAAAATGGAGTGTAGAATCCTCTCACCTCTCCCCAGATGCCAGCAGCGTCATGGAGGTTGTGTTTGTGATAGGAGAGCTGCCTGATGCAGTTGTTGACAGCAATGCTGCTCTTGCCGGGTGCCATGTCCTCCTCGGACATCTCGACCCATCCCAGTGAACGCACCGCAAAACACTGGGAAACAATAATAAAAGAAAAAAAGATGCAACACGTTAGGACAAAGCAGGGCTGCACAGAAAAGGCGAAGAGACATAAAGTTACTGTAGGAGAAGATTACAGGTTCAGGCCTCATCTTCATCTCTCGTTTGTTTGAGTAAACTAAGCAAAACTTCAGCCTCCACATAAACTATTAATACCACCTGCAATTACAGCCCGCCCAACTGTACGTTTAAGTGTGAGAGTTTTGAAATATTATGGAACAGATTCACATTTCTACCCTGGAAAAAAGGCACTTTCAAATTCAGTATGGTCAGAAAATGCAACAACAAACACTGATTTACCTTAGTTTCTATATCGGTGGAGAGTGGAGTGAACTTCTCATCTTCCTCGGACTGGGAGCAATTGTAGCTACAGCAAGAAGAGTAGAAAATTCAGTAACGTTAAGTCAGTGAACTATCAGCCACTAACAACTGATCAAAACTGCTTGAACAGCACGTACTTCAGGTTGATGGATGCATAGCGTAGAGTTGCTCCTTCAAACTCTTTTAGACTTTGATCAGACATAACTTCTGCCTCCTCCTCCTCCTGAAATCAAAAAAATATTTATTCCAGGGAGAGAATGAAGTTGTAATTTCACAAGAAAATCAGCTGCAACCTGTGTCAAGATGAGGAGCATGGCCACATATTGTTCAATTATAGTTTGGTTTAGGCTTCACAACTCAGGGAAAATAAAAAATGTGCCATCAGAAATAAAACGCCTACATTATCAGCTGATTTTGGAAGAAATCTAGAGCTTTCATCTTTGAAGGAATGAAAACAGGACTGGGTGATATGTGCAAAAATGTTATCATGATCAAAATGTTTGAAATCTGTTCAACATAGACAATCATATTGATCAGTCACATATTTAAAGTTTTACTCCTGAGGAATGTTAAAGAAAGCAATTAAATGTGGACTTAAACTTTTTAATATACAGTAACTGCAAATATAAGTGTGTTTGCAGAGCAGGTAAATATGATATTGGAACTTTAGTAATGTTGATATTGAAGGAAATTATACAAATTTGAGAAATGTACCAATAATTAATATATGTTAACATAAATGAATAACACCTGTGCAGTCACTTATTTTCCATTGTGTGACCGAGAAAAACATTTGCCTGAAAGTACTTTTAGGTTTGATGTAATCAAAAGTTAAAGTTCCTTCTAAAAATGGGGTTGAGTGTATGTAACAATGTTAACTGTTGGCACGTGCATGTATTCTGCCATAAAGGTTAGCATGAAGCTAACATATTGACATCCGTGCATGTTTTTGTATGTTTAGTTTCAGTTTATAACGGAACTTCCGAAGCAGAGTAGCAGGGACAGAACACTTTTTATTTTGAAGACTTACTTTCCACAGTTCTTCACCAGCTGCTTCATCTGTGCCGGAGAGGTGACCCCAGGATTCCTGGAAAATGGAACAGAAGTAATTACTACCATGATAATAACAGTCTGTGTCTGTGGACGAGTAAAAACATAAGTGTTGAAACTCACCTCGGGCTCGTCACAGGGAGTGGTCTCCAGGGACATACTGGAGGACATCATGGAGTCGCCGACTTTACCGAGGGGAGAGGGAGGTTCCCACTGGGTGGTGCCTGTGGGGATGTGCCAGTAGTATGTGCCAGATGTATCTCGCACCCTCATCCATCCTGAGGGCAGGTCTGTGTCCGTCTCAAAAGCACTGGAGTCCCAGAAGGACTCTGAAGGACAGGGAGTAAATGAAATAGCTGTTGTTAAGTGTTATGTGTTGAATGTGTGGTGGAAGTAATTAAAGTTAATAATATAATTTTCTTTATAATTTAACGAAGCCTTTTGAAGCCTAACTTTATAACTGCACTCTTACTGACTCAGGTTTTGTTTAAAAATAGTTCCGAATATGTGGCAACTGTGAGGCTCAAGCCTGGATTTGAACACACTGGGAGCTCCATTTTAGATTGAAATCTAAATGACAGTGTTTCAGTCTTGACAGGCAGAACCAAAGACATTTATCAGATCATCAGATGTGAAAGAAAATGTCAGTTGACTATATGCATGGTCAAGCTGTCAGCCAAAGAAGTAGAGATGTTCTACAGTCAGTGTCTTAGTATTTAGCAGACGCTGTGCACAGAAGGATGCTCTGTTTTATTCCCCTCATGATGGTGAAATTTCGTTTTAGGCCATGTTGAATCCCTGAAGAACTACTGAAACAACTACTTAAAGGCAATGCAAGTGTTTATCGATTGATAAAAGAAGTTTTAATCGCTCACATTCCCTTAGCGACAACTGACTCGGAATTAAAGGAGCGGAAGTTATTGTATTTTATTGAAGCGGAAGTTGCAAGTGACACTAACAAAGCCTTGTTTCCCCCCCTCCCCCATCATTGTTGCCTCTCACTTCTACAACTTACTGAATCTCTGCAAAACAACTGTGGAAACATGGATGCAGATTTATTCTGATCTATACCTAATCCAGATCAGGTTCTTCACCACATACTACAACATAACCAGGGTAATTTAACAATAGACAGCTAATAAGATAGATTTTACAAATTAAAGTAGTAAAAGACACCGCACTTGACTGTATACGGCTGCTTTACATTACATAGTACAGTATATATACACAACTATAAAATTGACCGACCACATTGGTGTCATGGACCAAAATCATCACTGCACAAGAAAAGAGCAAGGAAAGTAAAGTTTTTCCAATCCATACAGATAAGTGTATCCACCACTGCACTAATTAGTTCTCAGAGTCTTTTAAGTCCAAGCAAAACTTATTGTATTGTAACTGAAAGACCCTATCCCAATCAATATCGAGAATAGAACCGTGTCAGAAAATCATTGGCAACTCCTCTTTCTCTTTAGCTGCCGTCACAGCCCAATTTTCATCAAGTCTCAGGTGAGTCACAGGTTCTCACGGAGGAGGAAGAGCTCCTTTAGACTGCGACAAAACAAATGTTTGATTGTAGATTGTCTTAAGAGGGAGCGAGAGACAATTTTCTCAGCCGACGTCACGCACATCCTGAGGACCGGGTTCACACTGGATGAGGAACATCTCACTTTTAATTTAATAACATGTTAACTGATGGGAGCCTCCAGTTTTAGCATCTCTCTCTGTCACATATGTCATCACGACAACACCTTCTGTCCCTGTTTTGAGGTCAAAGCACATTGCATTTTAATTATTACTTTATTCTATTTGTTTTCCAACAAAACTTTATTGTGAAAAATGTGCAGGACCCACTGACTGATGCGCTATGTATTAAGAGTAATTGAAAAGTGTGTTTTACGATTTTTCCAAAGTTAAATCTGTGTCAAATATAGCAGAGTCTGCACAGCATGTGAAGAATAGACATTTTCTCTGTGTGAACGATTTAGTGTAAACCCAAAGTTTAAGTATAAAGCACAGATTCCTGTATGAATTATTCTTCTCTGTTCAACCTAGAAATGTCAAAGCCTTTTACAATATATCACAAGGGAATTTAAAAAGTACCAAACCATAACAAGGCTCTGCAGCAGACTGGATGTCATAGTAGCACATTTTATTTGAATACAGCATTTTTCTTCTTTTTTTTTTTTAGCTCTCTCTCTATATATTTTTTAATATATTATGAATAGTCATGGTAATTGATTGACTTGCAAGCAAATACTCATGCCCATCCTAAGTTGATAGCAAGTTAATTTCTCTGCATTTTCCCCAGTGATTAGATCGTTCTTTTACTTTGCTTTATACATCTTAGCATGACATTAGTGGTAGATTACTATCAGCTCTGATCAGTTAGTAATATGATGACTGCTGACTGGTCCTTGTAATCAAAAAGCTTGGTAATCTCTAGTAGTACGCATATTCCTCTGTTGGCAGCAGTTACACCAAAGTGCAATATGCTACATATGCACAATATGCTCTGGAGCATCCTTAGGTGCTTTTTAGTCCTGTATAATGCTGTAAACTCATATATGTGAAGCCTGAACACATCAAGCCCTATGCACTGTTCAGTGTTTACCTTTGTTGCCATTTGGAGAGCTGTCGGCCGTGTTATTCTGAGACACTGCAGGCCAGCTGGTCTCCTCTTCACTGGGTGTCCCGTTCATGTTGGAGAAGAGGAGGCAGGCATTTCTCCCACCAACACTGCCCTCTATCTGAGACTCCACATTACTCTGTTCCTCCACCACAGACTCTTCTCCAGGATCACCTGTTGTCTCCTCGTCTTCCTCTGATTTATTTTCCTTCTCTTTACCATCCTCTTCTCTCTCTCCATCTTTTTCCTCTGTGGACTCCAGAGTGTCGATGAGGAGTGGCTCATTAAGGATGTTCTTGGACTCCTCCTGACTGAGAGCAGGGGTCCTTGCTATTTTAGGAGACTTGTTCTGCTCCTCGTTTCCCTGTTGTTCTTCCTGAGTGGTGTTAAGATGAGGGAAATCTTCCTTGTTCCCATTCTGGCTTATATTGCAGTTGTGGTCCTGGTCCTGGTGGTTCTCAGCTACTTTCCGCAGCTGGTTCTGGCCTTCTTTGACCCATTTGGCATTGTTACCAGTGGACTCCTGGTCACACCAGTGGCTGCTGCTGTCGTTCAGCTTGTTCTTTAGCTCTTCATCTTGCTTTTGTTTACTCACAACATATGGCACATCATCATCATCATGGCCACCCATGGTAACTTTCCATGCAACTGTTCTGGTTGGGGAAGAGGTGAAGAGATATCAGTTAATCACACTTCCTTTACAAAGCACTTTTCCTACAGAGTCCTTAAGGGCTAACATTTAACTGATACAAACAGTGTTTGGTTGTAAATGATGCAAAAACAGTGAGATACAAACCACTACATCAATTTATATGACCTATGAACTGATCTGTTTTGCACCTTACGATGTTACAAACTCTTTAAATTATGCTGTTGTGCTGTTTTTCCTCACTACGTCTTCAAAACGTCCTCTCTGCTTGCAAATACCTTGCAATACTCTCGACACAACCTTTAACAAACTGTCATGTTATCCAACTTCCCAAGTCCAAATTTAGCTCAGTGATTCCCAAAGACTGGATCAGGACACACAGATGGGACGCAAAAAATTGTTTTTGGGTCTCGAAAAAGATTTGTGTTAAATTGTACACTTGAGTTATGTATGTATATACATAGCAACTAACTAATGTACTAATAAGTACATATTTTCTCATGCCACAATTTATACAATGATTTTGGTCACGATCGTTTGCATTGTCTTATAAAAGTGGGTGAATGTTTGGGAAACACTGATTTAGCTGAAGCTCATTAAAATAACAGAATGCTATTTTTAAGTGTCACTGTATTAAGCCAAAAGTTCAATTTTTATATTAGTGTTGTTTCCATAATATAGTACCACTATGTATTTACAATATGAAACGGTTCCATTATATATTACACCTAAAGGTGTTTTTGACTAGCCAATTCAGTAAATACAATGACAGGTTGGTAGTTCAAAAATATATACATCTGAAATATCCATTTTAAGATAGACAGTGACGGATTTGTCTTAGCGATATATATTTATATAACACAAAGCTATATATATATAAAGCTATCACACTGAACAAAACAAACCCTCAGAGCCTGCACCCATGGTAACTTTCCATGCAAATGCTCTGAGGGAGGCTGAGGTTTTTGAGCATTACTGCTAGCAGCAAAGCTAGCAGGCTACAGATGAAAAAAGCATTCATTCGAGGGTTTGTAATTTCACAAAGTAATGTGACAATGTGTAACAGTTCCTGCTGAAAGTATGATGAGAAGCGTTACCAATACATGCTAAAATTCAACGCTCAATTCAGAACGCTAAAGCAAGTAGCAACATTACAGCCTGGAGACTGAAGTTTGATTGATATTCGTCTATTCCGGGTCGCCCATGACTGACACCACTTTCACTGTAGGATTTGTTGTAGCAATGTGAAACGCACTTCAGCAGATTCACCTTCCCCTTGCTATCACGACCCTTTTCTCATCCGATTTTCCGGTCAGTATCGACCAAGTTGTCTCATTTTACATTCAACCACATGGTTTATCCATTCAAATCCATCTTAGACCGAACTACGCGGTAATAACAGTGATATTCATCAGATGCCACCGTCACCACAGCTGGAAATAACGGGCATCGTCCGCCATCTCTGCCGTCGTCATTTTGGCTAGGCTAATGTTAGCTTCAAACATGGAAATGGAAAAAACGAGCACGGCGGCTGCAATTTGTCAAGTTTATGCTGTTAATTGTTTTAGAGACTTACCAGCGCCTCCAAATACCCGTTGTCGAAATACCGTGCGAGCTAACTACATATTTCCATGAACCATGAAAGCCCTCTGCTTCTCTCCGTGTCTGCTTTCTGTCAGTGGGCTCGGCTGGTGAGTGAGGGCGAACCTGCGTCACAGAGTGACGTCACGGCCAGAGCCCACTACTGCGGCTGCCACTCAGGCGCGGAGTCCTTGAAACAACAATAATATTAATTATTACTATTATTATTATTACTACTATTGTTATTATTAGCTGCCCACTGGATTGTGCGGACCCTTGCGCCCGCAGGGGCGTTGCTAGACTTCGAGCTTCACTAAGGCACAGGCCCCCACAACTCGTCACCTTCTTTCTGGAAAGCATGCCTTTCCGCCTCTCATCCTAAGCAACTCCAGCAAAGGAGAGAGCCTAATCCCTCTGGAGGACGTGGGTTCCAGAGCCAAAGCTATGTGTCGAGGTGAGGCCAACTACAGTATATCTAGCCGGTATCTCTCAACCTCTTCCACAAGCTCCAGCCCCTTCCCCACCAAGAGGGGTGATGCTTCATGTCCCAACTGCCAGTTTTTCCTAACCAAGTATCTGCCGCCTTGGTTTGCCAACCAATCCACATAGCACCAGACCCTTCACATTCCTCCTGTGGGTGGTGGGTCCACAGGGGGATGAGCCCATGTATGTGGTTTGGGATTGGCCTAGCTGTGCCCCATGGGCAAAGGCCTGGCCACCAGGTGCTTACACACCCTCCGGGCTATAATTATTATTATTACATTACATGTCATTTAGCAGACACTTTTATCCAAAGCGAATTGAGTACAACCTGTCAGGGGTGGAGTTGAACTTGTGACCATGATGTCTCTGCACACAGGGGTACTGATCTAAACCACTGAGCCACCTCACCCCCATATTATTATTATTTTTAAATCTTTCATCAAGATTATAACCATATTTGGCCCTTGATCATTTTAGACAATCAGTTTTGACCTTACATTTTTGGATAATCTTGAATATTCACTGAGTTGAAAAGTGTCATTTGAGACTTTATGTGAAAAAAAGAAGTGAAGGCCATCAATCAGTCCTGAGTCAACAGGAGACACAGCAATGTTAAGCTGTGTGTCATCACTAACTAATGCTGTGTCTCCAGATGACACCACAGTATCGGACCTAAAATGGATCCCTGTGGTACACCACCAGACTCTGCTCAAAATGGAGGAGAAACCTATAATTTCAGTTTGTGGACACTCGGAGTTCTACAAAAACAAGTTGCCTGAGGTGTCAGCCACTGAAGTTTCCAAGGGTTTGAGTCAACAACAGCTGCTTCTGAACCATTTCAAATTAACACCTTTAGAGAGAGTTTAAAGAGAATTTAGTTATAAGATGTCATATAAGACAGTTAAATCTGCCAACCTCAAAATATAATAATCAAGTATAATAGAAGGTCACTAAATACTTGACACTTTAAACTGTAGAAGCTGTTTTTTTGTCTGAAAGTTATTTAAACAATACATACATATTTTCTGGTTGTATTCTAATAAAGAAATTAATTCAGCATTGTTACAACAAGATTTGGCTTCTTGTATTAATCAACAACATTATTCTCTGCTCCACTTCCATTGCTCACAACCTACAATACATATATTGTGTGGAGGCTGTTTCTATGGTAACTGAAGGCGACATCTCTCCTTTATCCCACACAGCCACACTCATCTTGTTCAATGCACTCTACTGTGAAATTAAATTCTCACTACAACAAAAGTCGCAGTCGCGGTTTTATAACCAGTTTGTGTTTCCACCTCGCTCAGATTTCACTGTGGCTGTAGATTCCACCTCCATCACAGCCGGCATCCATCATTCACGCTGGAGCCCGTGTGGCTCCTGCTGTCACTCAGGATCTGTGCCGTATGACTGATACCTACCCTCAGGGGCGACCCACGCTGATCCTGGCTTGTCAGGATGTCTTTATCCGTCCATGGGAAGAATGTAGAAGTTGGTGAAGGTTCTCCAAATCATCCAGGTCATAATCTTCTTCTATCTAACCTGGTTCTTCCTACTTTGGTTAACGACTGAGCGGTGATGAGTCCAGAGGCGTTGGTGAGGCTTCATACTGAAGAAGATAGAGCAGAAAATGAGTTGCAGTAAAAACAAGGTAAGAATAGAAATGCTATAGGAAAAAACTGGTCAGTTTTCCACACTTTTCCTCAGTTTGAATAGTAGCAGGAGTAGATGAGCTGATGAGAAGCAGGTGTGTCGTAATCATCCAATCATCTTCCAAGGTCCAGAGAGGGGGAGGATCCTCTGGGAGCAGACACACCCACACCCCCAAACAGAGAAAGAAACCCGGATCAATTCATCCATCCACCTTCTAGCGGTTTATCCTCCACATGAGGGTCATGTGGGTGCTGTGCCAATCTCAGCTGACATAGGGCGATAGGCGAGGCCACACCCTGGACAGTTTGTCAGTCCATCACAGGGACACATATGGAGACAAACAACCATTCATACACACACTCATAGTCAATTTAGAGTGTCCAATGCGCCTAATCCCCAAATCTTTGGACTGTGGGAGGAAGCTGGAGAACCCGGAGATAACCCACAGAAACCTTTACAATATCATAGAGAGAAGACAAAGCCCAACAGTTCACACAATGTCCAAGCACTAGAGGCATCAGTGGAGAGAAAACAACTCCCTTGGAACAGGAAGAAATCTCTGACAGAACCAGACTTAAAGATGTGCGGCCATCTGCCTAGACAGGTTGGGGTGAAAGGAAAAATGGGGGACAGAGGAGAGGAAAGAGGAAGGACAAGACACAGTCTCTTTCTGGTCCTCGTCACCACACGAGCAGCAGAGTTCTGGAGCAGCTGATGGTGTGAGTTAAAAGCATGCGTTAGCATCTCCACATTGACACGAGAGAGAGAAATTGGGCAGATATCTGGCGACATCCTTAAGATGATAAAAACCTGTTTTAACTATTTGCTTTAACATGTGGATTAAAACCAAGCTCAGAGTCAAATGTGACGCCCGGGTGAAAAGGACAAGAGGAAATTTCATGTTCTTCTGTGATCTCTTAAAAAGGAAGACGAGACGAGACGAGACTCACGGTGAGGCGACAGCTGTCAGGCCCGCGGCGCTCGTCGTTCATCTTCGTCTCAGCGACGCAGTTAACGACAGCAGCCTTTATTCCACGACAGCGTAGTGACAAACGGAGCAGCTCTCCTCAAAGACAACAAGATTCAGCGCTTGACACATTTATGAGACCACCTGTCCTGAAAAGAAATCTTTCAAAAACTAGTTGGAAACTAAAAAAAAAAAAAGGATTGTTATCTATTTATATGGCAAATAACAAAGTGAATTCACGACATATGATATGATGACGAGATCCAAAATCTAAGACCAAATCTTGTCTCATGTCACCATATAGATATAATAATCCTTACATTGCCAAGACACACAAACTGGGTTTAAAAGTCAGGTTTATTTCACTAAATCTCAGTTTCTGAACTCACTGAAAACACCATGACACAGCACTTTAGCAAGGCTCTTTATTGTTCAGTCGAGTTAATTTAAAGTTAAACAATACAAAACATTTCAGATTAAATAAAACAAGCTCAATCCATCACTGTGATAATAATCCATCCCAGTCTTTGTGTGTATGATGACGAGATATCGCCGCGTCACTGTGTGTGGACGGTGACTTTGCAGTTGTTGTTTTTTTTTGTCCTCTGTTGGAGCCTGATGAGGAGACTCACGGCTCCGACGGAGACAGAACTCGTCTCCTGAACGCCCCGCGGATGAGCAAGAACATTGTTGGAGCCGCAACCATGGCAACGGCGATGGAGATCTGTGGGCGATAACGAGAAAGTGAAGACCACGGTCACGTCTGCAGTGATGTGTTTGTTTACCTGCTGGTGTTTTATTTATTTAGTCAGTGAGGCTAAATAACAAGGTACATCTTCACTAGCACTCTGTGAATCATCACCATCATCATACACCTTTATTATTATTATTGTTGTTATGGAGAAAATGTAAAAAAAACTATAGGCAATAATGATTTTATCATAACCAACTATATAAAACTATAAAACTATAAAAAGACAAAGGAAATAAATAATAAACATGCATTTCCACGCGATGTGAAAGTACAATATAGAACAAATGTAACAATAAGACTATAAAAAAGATAAAATAGAATGTGCACTATAGACATTAAGAAAGTGTAATTAAGGCTTTTAACACCGACCTTAATAGCAGCACTATGTTCCTTTTGGAACAACTGAAGATGGACTTTGAAGAGGGCGAGGCTGCACGGCAGGTAGGAGTCCGTGCCCTCTGAGTCTCTGCATCTTTATGACGGAATGAAAAAATAAAACAACATCAATTTACTCACAGATTCATGTGATGCTGCACTTTCACGTCACAAACACGAGTCAACGAACCGTTGGTATAAAACACTCAGGAGCAGACTTTGGTCGAGCAGGAACAAATCTGAGAGGCCGAGCTCGGTCAGCAGTGACAGAGGGAGTCTGTACCCTTCTTCTGTCAGGAGGCCCAGGTTGTACCATCCCTGCAGAAGAAGAACAACAGTGGGAATTAAAGGTGCAAACTATAGGAAACAAATTAGAATCTGAATCAGGATAAAAAACGCGAAACACTTTTACAAATCCCGAAACAAATGTATAAAAACCACAGTCCTTAAGGAAAAGGGATCGTACCAAACGCTGCAAGTGACCCGGAAGTTGTTTTTTGTTTTGACAGTAAGACACGTAATATTTAATTTAACAAATAAACATGGAGTGACATTAAAACATTAATTTTATTTTATTGAATTAACTCATACAGTGAACTTTATTGCAAAAGTTTCATATAAGAAGTAGTAAAAAGGACAAAGAGAGTGGCTCTTATTTTGAAAGCCAGGTTGAGAGGAAGTGGTGCTACATAAGATGTGGCTTTTGTTGATTTGTTTGGGGGATTTGTTTGCACTTCCAGGACACCGTAGAGGTTGTGTTATCTTGTATCAGGCTACAATAAGTGACATTGTTTCTATAAGAAAACAATTCTTCTGAAGTGATTTTCCGTTCATGGAAAACCAGAGGGTATGAGCCCTCGCTCTCCTCTTGTTGCAGTACCCATTTTAAACACTAGGGGCTGCTGTTGCAACACATTTTTACATTCACAGGAAATCGTCTTTAAAAATGCACATTCATTCACTCGCCGTCAGAGCGGTGATTTTGTACGAGACACAGACCTGTGGCTGCTTCCTCAGCGCTGCCTGTTTGTACATCTCTGCCGCCGCCGACAAGTCCTTCTGACCTTTGACCTGACCCTCGTAGAACAGGTCACCCATTTTGATAAAAGCTGGGGAGACGAGGGTCACATAAAAAAAAAAATCACGTGAATTTGTGCACAAACCTGCAAATTAAAGTTTAAACATAAACAAAAGTGGGTTTTTTTTACCGTAAGTGTCTGGTTTTTGACTTTGCAGCGACAGATTATAATATCTGCACATACACTGAGAGGCAAAACCTGGATACAGAAAACTTCCCTATTGACATGGAAATGAAAATAATACTTGTTTATTTTTATTTTATTTTCAACAGCCAAAATTATAATATGTAATAATTACCAATAATACAGTTATAGTACATGTGCTTTTTTTGATTGTTTGTATTTGTATCTCCTGCGCCTTAAATCTTAGTCTTACTTTATCATAAATGTTATTATTTATGGTTCCGCTGTGTAAAAATGGTGCAAGGTGTGACATAACATATAAAAACAGTCTCTCCTTAATACCAACAATCGTATTCAATATTCTCTGTCTTTGATTTAAAGGTTCATTTTATGGACCAAACACTAATGAATGTTAATCAATGATGAAAATAATAATTATCCAATAATACAGTTATGTGTATTTTCATGTGCAAAAACACTCTCCTTAATATCAAAAATCTTTAATATAAAGATTCAAGTGAATAAATAAATGAAATATTCCCGCTTTTTATTGTATTTTTCTCAAGTTTCCCAACTTTATTTCTCAAAAAGAAGAGAAAACAAAGTTTAAATGACTGTAAAGTCGCGTAAATAACGTAAAAATGTTGTATAACTCACCGGGTTTTGTTCACAGATGTACGCCACGTTGAATTGTGCGACCGTGTATCCCGACTCAGCCGCCATCAGGTAATACAACAGTGAGGTGAACCTGGTGAAAAGCCATAATAACGACAATAATAATAATAATAATAATTGTCATCATAATAATTAAAAGAAGAAAAATCAGGAGATAATTACACGTCGCCGATGAGATACGAATCCAAGGCTTTTCTTAAGACACTGCCCAAGTGACCGTTGTGTTCCGACGCCCACTTCACCCACCTGCACGCAGTTAACAGCCACTTTATTAGGTACACGTCAAGCTACAACTGCTTGTTGACACTAATATTTGATTTTCCACGCAGCTTTTACCCTCCACACGAGGGCTCACGGTCGCTGGAGCCAAACCGCAGCTGACATGTGGCGGTTGTAATTATGTTTTCCACATTATTTACTTGAATAAATGCATCTTAAATGTTTTTTTTTATTGTGAAGTTCAGACTTTACTGGCAAAAGTGATGCTCATGTGGAGGATAAAGCGGTAGAAGAGAAGTTTCCTGACAAGAAAACCTCAGATTTACCTTCACCGTAAAACAACAAAAGAGTCAGTGACTCACAGAACAGCGTCTGCAGGACGTCTGTCGACGAAGCCTGGTAAACCTGTGCTCCACATTTCTGCCAGGAGAAACGCTCCTCTGATGTGACCTCGCTCTGCTGCCTTCAAATAATACTTATACGCCATGAACTGTGTGGAGAAAAAAAAAAAAAACAATGTTTCAATGTTAAAATACACTGGGGTAAATACAGGAAGTCGAGCAAATGAATAAGCTACAGACTTTTCACAGGTGGCAGATTTATTCTCTCGTCATCCTCCTCTTCCTCACATATACTTCACACACTGGTAGAGTGAGAGATAATGTGACTCTAATTTTTATTATTTATTATTATTAGTTTCATTTTCTATTTACTTTGCTCCAGGGACCACCAGAGGAAGCTCACGTACCACTGATGGTACACGTCCCACAGGTTGAGAACCATGGCATTAAAATACAAATAAAAGCACTGATAATAAGTTGATATTTCCATTACTGTATTATTATCTTAAATTGGCATAATTGTTACACATGACTTGAAATAGCCGTTTAAGTTGTTTCCACCACAAGGGGGCGCCTGCATCTTTCCAGTCATTCCAGGACATTGTGATTAAAATTCTAGTTTTTCCACTTAATAACGTTCACTAAACAAAACAACACATTCTTCTTTTTTTTCTTTTGTTACATATTTCGAAGTAACTGCGATCAATATGTTCACGTCTTCAGGGAACAAGGTCAAATGAAAGGTCAAAGGTCAAGTTTATATTTAGGAACAACCCCTGCTGCTATAGATGTTTGAATATGGATAACAAATTAAAAAAAACAAGAATAATCAATTTTAAAAGAATTATAAAATACATTTGGCTGTGATGATTAATCAATTAATTGTAAATCAATCACTTAACAAAGTTTCAACTATTTTGATATTTGATGAATCAGTTTTCTGATTTTTCAGCTTCTGACAGATTAATCAGTGATGAAAATAATAATTATCCTCGAGCCCTTAAATTACAAAAGCATAAAAATAGGACAAATAAAAGTAAGTAAATAAAAGGAATGAGAGTAAAACGGTAGTTTAAAAGCATATTATTTTTGACGACATTGTGGTTTTCAGTGATATTCTGCGTGATTTTGGTGAGTAAACTGAGTTGAACTGACCTTGTTGGCGGCTCTTCCTGGATAGAGACCCTGTAAATACATCACCCCCAGGTTCAGAGCAGCGTCTGGACTCTGGAGCAGATCTGCCTGTTCCCACAGCTGCACGGCTTTTTCATAGTCCTGCTCAAAGGTCTCGTAATACCAGGCCAGAGCATTGAAGGCGGGAACAAAACCCTGCAGGGGACAGATTATTTCTGTCTGTATAACTGACAACAGACGTGTTTCTGTGATTAACATTTAAACAACAAATAACCTGCTCCATTGCTTTCTTGAGGAACGTGACAGCTTTTGGAACGTCCTTCCTGACTCCACGTCCCTGCAGAGAAATATGTTTTTTTTAATCAAAACAAGTTCTGTGAGTTTTCAGCGTCTTAAATGTGAATACTTTCAGGATTCTTTGCTCCATTTGACAAAAAATATCATGAAAATTGAATCATTTTTGGTTTGTGGCATTTGAGAACATCATCATTTCCAGGTTTGGGCAAAAATAATCAGCAATTATGACATTAAATTTGAATAAATTGAATTAAATGATTTTTTTTAGACCATGAAATGGCAGTGCATTATGACAAAACATGACAATCCTCATTTGATATGTATGAAAAGGACTGATGTTGTTCAAAAAAAATTGAGCTTAATTTTTGAAGACATTGTTGTGCTCAATATTAGCAATATGCCAGTATGTTGAAAATAAATAATTTATTGTATTTTTTAGATCATAAAATGGAGATATATTGTGACAAAACTTGACAATTTAAGTTTTAAACAAAACAAAAAACTTTAATATTTGATACGTATGAAAATGACTGATTTAAACCATTTAAAAAGTAAAATTAAATAATTATAATAATTTATACTATTTCTATAGCTTCATTTTTTTCTGCTGCTAATCTGTCACATATACCAGGCTGCAATAATCAAACTGTAAATAATCCAGTTTGTACATTTAAAATAAATAATTTATTGTGTTTTTAGGCCATAAAATGGAGGTGCAACATGACAAAATGGTAAAATGGTAAAAAAATAATAATAATAAAAATTAACTAATATTTTATATGTATGAAAGGATTGATGTTAGTTTAAAAAAACTAAATAATAATAATAATAATAATAATTTATACAGTTTTTTAGCTTAATTTATTATGGAGACATTTTTGGGCTCAAGGGACTTCAATGTAACTTTATTTTGAAAGTGCATGAACGGGTGAATGAGTTGTGTGAACAGTGACCTGCAGCAGGACGATGCCGTAGTCGTACATGGACTGTGGATCTTTCCACTGAACCGCTCCCCTCTCGTAATGTTTCACAGCTTTGCTGATGTCAGGAGCAACTCCCTGCTGACCCCAGAACAGCATGCGAGCCACTGCATGCTGCAAGACAAACGCTGGATTATTGCATGTCTTCAAGACATAATCTCTTTCTACTTTTACCCAATGATAAGATTCTTTTGTGGGACACACTTAAAATATGCATTTCTGTAATAGTTAATACACCAGAATGTAGAAGCTCTTTAACCGTGTATTTTCAAACTCACTGTTTTACAAAAAACTAACAAAAAGTACATGATTATTTCTTGATTAAGACATTAAATTATACTTAGTGAGTTTGTTATTTGCCGAATATATAATATAATAAGTAACAAGTTTTTGAAAGATGGCTAAAATGCAATAAAATAAAGGTGGTATAATTACTGACACAGATTAAGGAAAAGAGTCTGACTTCTGAGATTAGAGTCAGAATTATTACATTTTTGAATTCTGAATTTTTCCTTCTCAGAATTCTGTATTCTGAATTAATCTCACAATTCTGAGATCAAAATCAGGATTTATTTATTTTTTAGTCATAATTCTGATTTTAATCTCAGAATTTTGATAAAAAGTCAGCGGTCAGAATTATTTCATTTTTTTTCAATTCTGACTTTAATCTCAGAATTCTGACCTTTTTATTGTTTCCAAAAACATTCACACTGTAATCCTCTTCTGTGTATATATAATAAATTTGATTTACTATGTGTGTGTGTGCACGTGTTTTCTTAGCAAAGATAACATAATCTTAACTTGCAGATATAATAATCCAGAGATGTTTTTCTGTGCTTTGAATTAAAACAGGTGTAATAATAATAATAACCACATGTTTTTATATACAGTATACACTGACACTTCTACATCTTCCTTCTGTTGCACAATGACAAAGATATTGTAAGAAAATGAACTCTTAATCCTAATCTTTATGACGGGACTTTTTCTTGTACCTCAGCTTGAGTGACTCCTCTGCCAGCCTGATGCTTCAGCCACTGGAACAGATGATGGTTCTCTTTGGTCTGATGTTTCAGCGCCTCCTCGTTGTTCAAGTAAACGGCCTCGACAAATTTCTGCAAGAGAAAAAGACAGAAAGTCATGTCATTGACTTAGATTAGATTAGATTAGATTAGATTTCAGGTCTACATAAAATGTGTGTCCATTTATTTAAATGACCTGATCTGGAGAAGGATTCTGCCGGTCAATCGTTGTCTGTTTGGCGATGTTTGCGTAATAAGCGTACGCCACGTCAGTGTCCGCGGGAAGACCGTGAAGTCCTTGGTGATGCAGGTGACCGAGACGCAGGAGAGACAGTCTGTCTTGGTCCTGAGCCGCCAACAGAGAGAGACGCCACGCCTGACAAGAGGGACAAACACAAGTGGACATTTGATCACTTAAGAATAAATCATTCTAAACAGGATATAAAAGTAACTTTCACAATAAATGACCTGTGAAAGTATTATTTCACAGATTTTAACTGTGATAATACACAATAAAACATCGCATTCTTGTGTTATATTGTAAAATCATTGCAGATATGACAAATACAGGAAAATCCCATAAGAGTTAGGCACGTGATAAACACAGTTAAATACAGTATGACATAATTACTGTGAAGTGGCATCATTATGAAGACTGTAATACACTTTTTTATGACATAACTACTGTGGCATGACAGTACAACGCAGTATTTAAATAGAAAAATATACAGTACAACAAAAAATACAACTGCAATAAAATATACTAATACTTATGCAAGATTTATGTCGTATAAATACTGCAAAATCATAGTATACTGTATAAAGTATGATTCAAAGTAATACAACTAGTTTTCATGGGCAGTTTGTCTTCCAGCAACTTCCTGTCTACAGTTTTTTTTTTTACGTTTTTGGTGCTCATATTTCCTGTCCCATAAGAAGCAAATTGTGTCATTTTAATTGAAATACCAATGCTTGAGTACAACAACTATTGCGCAAATATGAATTAAATAACAGTTAAATAACCTAACCTAACACTTTTAAATGCAGTCAAATCATCAAAACTAATATTAATCCAAATCATAATCAACCATGAGCTGAAACTGCTTTGAAATACATAAATTATTCATATGACACCGGCACTACCATCAGACTAGGTTTCCTATGTATTATGAATTTTGTCGTGTTTATGTAAAGATGGTAATAACTATGAGCAGGTAAAGTTCTATATGTAAAAATACGGCATAGTGGGTCGTGATCCTGCTCATGATCGTGGGCTTTCAGCACTGCTGTCGCTAAATACACCAGACTCCTGTGTTAAATATTGAGATTTTAGACATTTCCTTTGCCACACGTTGTTAGATGAACACGTTTTCATGATTTTTATGTCTTTTTTAACTGATCTACAGTTCGGCATTGTTCGGCTTTGATTCCCGTGTCGGACGCCGCACTCACGACTCTTCCCGTGACGACAATCAGTCTGTTGACGTCACATTTTAGTATCGGCTCAGCTCGCTTGGAACCATCGTCAGAGCAGGTACAAAAAAAAAACACCAGGTAAAAAAATATCACACACTGACCTTATTGAGTTGTTTCCTGACTCCGAAGCCGCTGCTGTAGAGCACAGACGCCATGTGCAGAGCTCTGTGGTCAGACAAACAGCCGGCCTGCAGCAGCAGAGGGAGAACCCTGCTGACCGCTGCAACGCTGTCCAGTTTACGCAGAGATAACGTGAACAGAGCTCGACCCACAGAGGACAGACTCACTCTTTTTCCTCCTGAAAGACACAAAACCATAACCATGAAGGAGCAGGTGCTTTATTTTTAATAGATTCAACCTGTGTCATTAAAATGTACTTAAACCTTCAACCAGAGGCCAAAAGTGCCACATTTTAGTAAATCCCACAGTCACAAGTCACCAGAGAGTTTTTTTAAATAAATAATTTTTAAAATATTTTTTTTAAAATAAGGAAATCTAGTTAACTAATTGAGTATCTACATCAGAGGTCTCAAATTCAAACTGTTTTTTTTTTATGAATATATTAATTTTGCATCATATACATGTTTATCTTGTGACCTATTTGTCAAAACAAACACCTTTATTTTGAAATTATGTGAAATATCATGATAAACATTGTTCTTTTAACTTTTTTTTCCACTTGACTGCCATAGAGACCGTCGCCTAGGGCGCCATCTACTGGAAGGACAGTGGAGGAACACAAATAAAAAAATAAAAAATAAAAAATATGAATATAAATCTGCCTATGGGTGCCTTACTCACACAAATATCTATGTCTTACCATGTTTAAAAACTAATATCTTGGACAGTTTGGCTGCTCGTCGTCTTCGGGGCACAGTTGTCTCCCACTGCTCACACTGGGACTGTGATGGACGTCTGTCCTTCATCGTCCACTCATGAAAAACATCAGGACAAGTCTCTGGAGAAACATCACTGACAGTTATACTCAAGAGGACACAGTCGTTGTAGCACCATCTGGTGGACAAAGAAGCCTACTACTACTACTACTACTACAAATACTCCTACTATTACTACTACTACTACTATTACATTAGTATACTGTACTAATACTACAACAACTACTATAACTAATACTACTAGTGCAACTACTACTATTATTACCACCACTACTATACAACTACGACAGCAACAACAACAACTACTACTACGACTACTACTATTATACTACAACAACTACTACTACTACTGCAACTACTACTACTATTACTAGTATACTAATAATACTACTACCACCACCACTACTATTACTAATACTACTACTGCAACTACTACTATTATTATCACCACTACTTTACTACTAATACTACAACAATTACTACCACCACTGCTATACTAATACTAATACTACAACAATTACTACTACTACTATTAGTACTACTACAACTACTACTACTACTACTAATATTACTATTACTGCTATTACTGCTAATACTAATACTGCAGCTACTACTATTACTATTAGTTACTACTATACTACTACTACTACTTCTACTATTATTACTACTACTACTACCACCACTGCAACTAATACTATTATTACCACTACTATACTAATACTACTACTACAACAGCTAGTACAACAACTAGTGCTACTACTACTAGTATTATTATTATTATTATTATTATTATTATTATTAACACTATACTACTACTACTATTATTACTACTACTACTACTACTTCTACTATTATTATTACTACTACTACTACTTCTACTATTATTACTATTACACTACTACTACTACTACTACTATTATTACTACTACAGTATACTATTACTACTATTATTACTGCTGCTATAGTACAACTACATATTTATGGATGTATATACTACCAGACTGTCTGGCGTGGAGAGCGTAGCCACTGATCTTTGTGTTTATCTCCAGACGAAACGCTCGACACGTCCGTGCCCATGTGTCGAGGTTCACGTCTCTGATCACGTCTGGAATCACAGAGTCAGACTGAAGAGGAGAGAACTCGTTAAAACAGACCGATATTAAAAAACAAAGGAAGAGCAGATATGAAGAGAAACGGTGCAGACACAACGTTACCTCACTGGGATGTGATATTCTGTGACGATAGTAAACCACGGGTCCAAAATAGCCTTCAACACCTTTGACAAATTTCCCTCCTCCGATCACAAAATATCCCTCCGTGTCGTCCAGTCTCACCGTGTGTCTCAGCCTGGAGGACACAAGGGACAAAAGAGCATTTTATTCAGTCCTGTTAAGACATTTAAAGTGAGTAAATCGTGTTGACTTACTCGTACTCTTTCGATACGGCCGTTCTCTGTTGCTGACCCATGCACAGCATGGACAAGGTCACCTGAGATACAACGACAGCCGCCATTTTGTTTCTTATTTACAACCTTTATTTTACATTTTCATGCAGTAATATGAAATAATCATCATGATCAAACTCACTGTTCTCCCCTGAAGCGTCAAACTGAGCTGACACCACTCACTCAGAGGCACCTTGAACATGGAGAGGAAGGCGGACGATTGTCCAGACTCTCCACTCAGCTGGATGTGCAGCTCACCTGTAACGTGACCGTGTGACACTTTAGCTCGTATGAACACACACATACACGAGTTCATTTTACACACTGACCCAAAATAAAGAGTCGACCTGAGTTAGTGAGGAGCAGAGTGGGTGTGATGTAGTTATTGCCAGAGTCGATGTGATGAAACACTCCGCACAAGGTGTCCTGGCAGTGTCTGCTCACAAATATCCACATGGAGATCAAACACCTGGACGACAAAAACACACATTTACACAACACTGGATTTAAGTTTGACCCACACGGCACAGCTTGGTGAGAAGTGTGTCGTCTCACCACGGGAATAAGACGGCCTTTAAACGTAAATTCTCCAGCACGTCGCTGCTGTGAGGGCTCAACGTCCTGGTGACGCCAAAGTTCTCTCCAGTCGAAGCAAAAATGGACGACAGCAGACGCACGGTTTCTGAACAACACAAACAATTTTTGATCCAGATTAAGAGCTTGTTGGATGGATAGATAGATAGATAGATAGATAGATAGATAGATAGATAGATCTAGCTAGCATTGTAGTTAGCTAACTGCTATCAGATCGATATGTAGATAGATAGATAGATCTAGCTAGCATTGTAGTTAGCTACCTGCTATCAGATCGATATGTAGATAGATAGATAGATAGATAGCTCTAACTAGCTTTGTAGTTAGCTAGCTGCTATCAGATAGATAGATAGATCGATCGATCGATCTAGCGAGCTTTGTAGTTAGCTATCTGCTATCAGATAGATAGATAGATTGATAGATAGATCTAGCTAGCTTTGTAGTTAGCTAGCTGCTATCAGATAGATAGATAGATATATCTAGCTAGCTTTGTAGTTTGCGAGCTGCTATCAGATAGTTAGATAAGTAGATAGATAGATAGATAGATAGATAGATAGATAGATAAATAAATAGATAGATCTAGCTAGCTTTTTAGTTAGCTATCTGCTATCCGATAGATAGATAGATAGATAGATAGATAGATCTAGCTAGCTGCTATCAGATAGATAGATAGATATATCTAGCTAGCTTTGTAGTTAGCAAGCTATCAGATAGATAGATAGATAGATAGATAGATAGATAGATAGATAGATATAGATAGATAGATAGAATAGATAGATCTAGCTAGCTTTTTAGTTAGCTATCTGCTATCCGATAGATAGATAGATAGATAGATCTAGCTAGCTGCTATCAGATAGATAGATAGATAGATAGATAGATATATCTAGCTAGATTTGTAGTTAGCAAGCTATCAGATAGATAGATAGATAGATAGATAGATAGATAGATGGTGAAATTAATAGGTGACGGAAATTACATTTCAACAGTTTCTTATTTATCCCTTTGGATTTCTATGGATTAAGAGTGTTCTTTACAGCAGAAAAGTTGCATATCACATCTTTAAATCCACCGTACCTTTCTCCAGAGCACACTGTTTCCTTAAAAAGCCCTGATTTAATCGCTGCATCTCTTGGCTCCAGTCAAAGCAGAGTTGGTGTTGTTTGACAGGTCGACTGAAAAAAGGCCTGGGCTGCAAATCTGCCACAGCCTGAGCTGCAACATCATCCTCATCATCCTCATCATCCTCATCTTTGCTGTACCTGAGCGAGGCCCTCAGCATACAGCTCAACACCCACTGAGAGTCTGGAACAATCCCATCAGCCTGGTACACCAGCCAGTCCGGCAGGTTCAGCCGCACAGTCCTGGTCTTAGCGTCGCCGGGGACGCAGCGCCACCGCCTGAGCCGCAGTGTGGAAACGACGCCAGTGTCAAAGACGACGACACAGTCCAGATGCACTGAGGCTCCTTCTTCATCGCAGGAGTAAAGGACCTTCAGAGGATGGTGTGGACGAGGCTCCTGTGGAGGATTCTGCAGCGTCACCTCGTCGACAGCCCAGGTCACCTGGACTCGGAGAGAAGACACAGACACACATGAGATGCTCCGTCCATGAGTCCAAGGTCACACTGATAGATTTGATAAGATAAAATGAGATGATATAAAATGAGTTAAGAGTGTTTACAGTGCTAAAGGGGAAATTAAATTGGGTTTACATGAGGTTTGATGAGATCAGATGAACAAGATAAGTAAAGATTAGGTAAGATAAGAGGAAATTAATAATTAGTTCTTACTAATAATAATTAGTAAGAACTAATTATATAATAAATAATAATATATATAATAAATAATAATTACTAAATGGAGATTTACAGAGTCAGAGCAGTGGCTACAATGGGATTACATGAGATTAAATAAAATGGGAATTGGATAAAATACTTTAAAATGACATGAAACAGGAAAAGGTCAGACACGCTGAGATAAAAATAAGGTGAAATGAGACAAGATGGGATGAAATAAGACAAGTGAAGATGAGATGAGACATTTACAGTGATACAGCAGTACTTAAACTGAGATTACAAGAGATTGGCTAAAATGGGATGACATGGGATAAAATGAGATTAAATAAAATAAGAGTGTTTAATGTTAAAGCAGAAATTAAGTCCACAAAAGGGAGATTTACAGAGTCAGAGCAGCAGATTAAAATGAGATTACAAGAGATTCAATAAAATGGGATTGGATAAAATATGTTAAGATCAGTGTTGTAACATAACAAACAAACAAAGCTATGTTTAAAATTTTACTCCACGACATTTCCTCAAACTTTCTTTGTTACGAGTTTTTTACTACCAAATTAAATCAGAAGAAGAAGAGGTGGTATTATGGTCTGTATTTATATAGAGCTTCTTTACACTACTGTTTTCACATTTTCTTATTCATATGCTGCAACACAGGGTTAAGTGTTTTAACTTGTCTTAAGTTTAAAGACAACTCACCTGACCACTTTTTTTTAAAAATACTTTTACTACATTTTATATATAAAAAAACAACTTTTGATACTTAAGTACAGTAATTGTCATAAACTTTACTTTTACTTAAGTAATATTATAAAAAAAGTGACTTTAACTTCTACCAAAGTAATTTTCTGGTAACATAATTGTACTTTTACTTTTAAATAACTCTTTAATAAGGTAACTTCATACAAGAATGGCCTAGAGGGCGATGATGATGTAGGACAAACTCAGACGTGCTGAGATGAGACAAGATAAGACTTTCACATCAGAAGAGACATTTACATATAATAAATAGCATATGCAGTATTATACTGTATGACCCTCAGTATTGAGGCCTTGATGATCACGCACATACAGCAGTGT